>NC_134825.1:15923731-16223731 GCF_004210375.1 Tachypleus tridentatus | reverse complement strand
AAGCAATTGGATGGTAGTTTGAAGGAATTTTGGGATACTTCCCAGGCTTAGAGAAAGATAAGATAATAGCCTGGTGCCAAACATCAGGAAAGACATTCTCCTACCAGATCCAGTTAAAAACAATTAGAAGAATATCAAGAGAAGCAGGAGATAGATAGTGCAGCATGTCATAGTGTACTTCATCTGGTCTAACCAATGTACTACCAGACTGATGAAGGACCAGTTTTAGTTCCACCAGTGTAAAGGGATGATTATAGTCATAAAGACAATGAGCTCAAAAGGAAAGAGGTGATCACCTGAGTCTTGATGGCAAAGAAGGTGGGGGAACAAGCAGAAGTTCTAGATACCCAGCAAAAGCTTTCACCTAGAGTATCTTCGATGTTCTGGATATCAGCTACTTCCTGGCCATCAGAGAGTAAGATTGAGAGGGGGACAGAATTGTAGTGCCCACTGACCTTTTGAATGTTGTCCCATATGACTTTCGTACTGGTGGTAGAAGATATGCCAGTTGTGAACTTAATTCAAGATTTCTTCTGGCTTTGACATCTTACCCATCTAGCTTGAGCATGGGCCTGCTGGAAAGTGATGTCATGTGAAAGTGTGGGATACCTACAGAAAGTATTCCAGGCCCATTTTTGAGCCTTCCATGCCATGTGGCAGGCAGGATTCCACCACGGATGAGGATATAGTGGAAAATGTGTCGAGGTTTTAGGAATACACTGAGCAGCTGCTTGTATAATACAGTCAGTTACTGCTGCCACACAGTCATCTATTGATGGCTGACAGATGATGGCAGGATCAAGTTCTGCGAGAGTAGTGAATGTGGCCCAATCTGCCTGATCCAGCTTCCATCGGGGAACGTGGGTTGGGTGGCATCGACCACGGCCAGTCTCTCTCAAAATTATAGGAAAATGATTACTGCTTCATGGATTATTGTCAACTCTCCAAGAAAAATGGGAGAATAATGAAGGGGAGCAAACTGATAGATCAAAAGTAATAAAAGACTGACTAGATGCATGAAAATAAGTAAAAGAACCAGTATTTAAAAGAGAAAGGTTGTGATCAGAGAGCATACAGAGATTGATGTAGAAGTTGATTCATCAACTTTTTTAACCATGGAGGTCAAAAGGCTTTTCATTTGTTTTGAGAATGATTCTCTTGGAAAAACAGAGAGATCTGTCTGCACTCCCACTGTAGTTGTGTCCAAGATGAAGTGGTGGACAGCAATTTTTGAGTCTCAGGATAAGTATAATTATGAATCGTTTTCAAATGCCACACCTCATTTTCCTTCAACCCTTTAGGGGAAGAACAAAGGTAGGATGGGTGAAAGCCATTGCAATTGACACAATGTGGGTCTGCTTCACACTCATAGGCATCGTGGTCCTTGCTACCACAATGAACACATGTCAAGAAACCACAACATGACATCTTTGAGTGACCGAACCTCTGACACTGGAAACATCTAAGAGGGTTTGGAATGTATGGCTGGACCATGGAATTTAGATAACCTGCGTTGATGGTGACAGGTGCACATGGTGATGTAAATGTCAAAACAAGGTATTTGTCAGCAGTATAACTCCATCTTTGCAAGTGGAGATGCACCTCACTGCAGAAATTGCTTGAGTGGAGAAACCAGCAAGAATCTCCTACTCAGGGATGTTCTTCAAATACCTCTCAACAATAACTCCTCATGTTAAATTCAAAGTAGCATGAGGTGTAACCTCAACAGGTATATCCCCAAGTGCCTTTGAATTTAAGAGGAGTTCACTGTGTTGAGATGTGGATGTTTTCACCAATATGTCTCCAGATTGATGCTTCTTTACTGACTTTGGAGAGCCAGCAAGTCCCTCCAGTCCCTTCTGAATAAAAAAGGGGGACATTTGCCCTAAAGGTTTCTCTGAAAGAAAATGTAGGATAAGAAAATGAGGTAAGCTGGTGGTACAGATATTAAAGATTGCTGATCAAATTCTTCAAAACATGGTCATTTACCTATTGACTGTTTTTTCACTATTTTATTTAAATTTTTATTTGAAGGATCCATAGGAAAAAAGGAAATTTTGGTTCCCACTGACCCCACCCACCATGGAGCCCTATGAGGAGACGCACTGCAATGTTGAGCAAAGACACTGCAGCAACGCCAGGGTTTTGTGAGCACTATAACCAAACACCAGCATCAGTCACAATGTCCACACCTGTTGAGAACTTCTAACACTGGTACTTGGTTGACCCTAGCCCAAGTGGACCAACCAATTGATCCAAGGGGGGCCACCCAAAGGCCACCTGTCTACAGGAATTCAAGACCAAAGCGGTGTGTTAGGGTTGAACCCCTCAATCACCAGGATCCTCTCATCCCCTTCATGGGTTGCCATGCACGGCAAACATGTGGGTGGATGTTTAGATCCCAGAGGAGGTAAACTGAAAGAACAGAACCTTCCCTGGGAGGTCCCCTCACCATGTTCAAAAATCCACATTAAGGAGCCCTGAGAGGGTAAAATGCATTGAGTAGGCCCAAGGAACAGTGCAATAGATGAACCAAGTTCACTAAATTTTAAAAGCAAACTGGCCCTGATTTATTTCATCTGGTGATCGGCAGGGATAGACAGGATCCCCATGTGCTTTACTCATGATAATCTATCAGTAGAAGTCCAACATAGTTCCTTAATACTGTCTGGTCAGCTCATAGGTAGTCTTATGAAATACCTCATTGATAAACAGCCTGTAAAATGTATACTGAAATAGTGATTGTTTGTGAAGAATTGGTTTGATAAAAGCACACCTGCATGGTCAACACACACAACAAAGTTGGATCCTGGGAAAACAAAGTAAGGAACCCTGAAAGTTAGCAATGAAAATACTCATCTCTCTATATAATTTAGCAGAAGTAGTTAAAATAGCTACAGGGATAGTCAAACACAATCAGATGAAAATACTGCCAAATCATGCAAATAATGGGAGGTAAAAGCTGCTGGGAAAGTCCGAATACCTGCCCAAGTAATATTCTCCAGTTGGCAATTGAAGTGGTCTGCTAAAGATGTAGAAATAAGACTAATTTGATAAGACATGACTCTTGGAAGTTTCAGTGCCTTCAAAGAGAGCATAAAATAAGCAATATGGAGAAGTTTCACACTCAACTTGTCAATGTAACTAGAGGTGAATACTGGAAAACTGAACAGTCCCAATGAATAAAAAAAAATCATTGTCTACCTAGTTTAGAGGCCTTTAGAGGCATTAGTGTGAGTAACAAAATCTTCAAGGCCCTCACTGGGCAGAACAAATTAGAAAAACCTCTCTGGCCTTAGAAGTAAGAAATAGAGTTGATCATAGGACATGAATACAAAGATGAAACATCCTGTGGATGATCAGTATAAACCAATCTGGCAAGCAAAGTTGGTAGGTTATTAGCCACAAAAAATAATCCTTCAAGTAAAAATGATACATGATATATAATGCTAAGGCCACAAATGGTTGTTAAAAAGGGCATATAATGTAACTTCAATATACCATTGATAAAAAAAATTGTAAGAATTGGCTGAACCTACATGGTACTAAAACCAATCAGAAGGTAACAACCCTGAACTGCAGTACCTGATTCTTGTGCACAAAAAGTGCCAAAGGTGGTGTGATACCTTCACTACAGCAATAAGAAGAGGCAATTACATCAAACTTCAACATTCATAATCCTAGTAAAAAAAACAACTTAGATTTAGGAATGAAACACTTGTAAACCTTGAAGCAGCTAGGCATTGATACAGACTAGAAAAGTCAATAACTGGATGTCATCTCCCATATCTTAAAACTCAACAACTGATGGGAAAAACAAACAAACCATAAACACACTACCTTTTACCCCCAGAGAAACCAAACTCTAATAGCCATAGATCTAAATTCCAGAACTGGAGAATCTGCAGAACATGGAAACTCTACAGGTTGGGTGGATAATGACAAGGAAGATGTGAACTACATGACTAATTCTGACTCAAGGACCTGTAGCATCCATGAATCCAAGGGTAAAGTTACTCCACATACAGAAATTCTTAAAAGTTGAGCCCCCTAAGACTGCCAGCAGCTTTCCACTACTTAAACTCCATTTGCTTTATATCATCCTTGAAGTATATACTTTTACTTAACTTTTTTTTACACATTGCATGGTAAGATATAAGCAATCATGTGCTGTTATTTGCATGTGTAAAAAAAAATCAGTTTTTAATTTGTGCTTTCCATTATTATTTATTTTAAACTTCATAGATGAAACATCTTCAACACGATAAAAGATTAAAAAATTTTAAACAAGCAAGTAGTCAAACAAAATATACAAGTAAAAAGTATATCTGTAGGAAGAAAAGTGCTCAAAAAATAAACTACAAGTAACAAGTCTTAAAATTCATGAGCAAAAAATCAAGTCCAAAAAATCTCCAAGTAAAAAGTTCAAAACATCTTCAGCAAAAATAGGACCAGAAACACTACATCTAACAAGTTCAAATATTTACCACAAGTAAAAGCCTAAAAAACTCCAGTTGGCATCACACCTAAAACTTTCATCAAGTAACAAGTCCAAAATATCTGTAGCAAGCAATGAGACCAAGAAACCTTTAACAAGCAACAAGTCCAAAATATCACTAACAGGCAACAAGCCCAAAAAAATCTCCAGCAAGTGATACGTCAAAAAAATGTCTGGCAAACAAATCCAAATATTTGCAAACAGAAAAACTCCAGCAAGCAACAAGTTAACAAACCTCCAAAAGGTAACAAGTCCCACAAATGCAAGTTGTATTTATGAAACAATTATGCCTCCACCAATGCTATACTCTATGTCAAGTATCCCAATTTTATTACCTTTGACATTTGACCCATGACCATCAAAGTTGATCTGGTCTAAAATTTTGTAATTAATACCAGTTATACACATTTGTCAAAATCCACCTATTCAATATTAAGATATTCTTTCCACAAGGTTGAGAAAGACAGGAATAATTTATATGCTCCATATGAAGTAGAAAGAACACAAAAAAAAACTTTCATAAAGTTATAACTTGGAAGCATAAGTTCCAAAATCATGTCCAAAAATCTCCAACAACTAGGAAAAAATAAAAAAGAACTGTAGCACAAAAACGTATATGTTTAACAGAATGTTTAATCAACACGTCCGTACATATATTTCTCATCAAATTTTTGTATTTTGTTCTTCACGAAAAAAATGGTGTTTGAATTTATGATATTCTTGTAGCACTGTATAACTAACAGTAATGTTCAGTATAGTGTTTAATTCATACCAACTTCGCAATAAATGTTCTAAATATCATCACAAGCCAAAAAATAAGTCACTTGTAGACTTTTGTTATAATACCGTCACTCTAGTTGAGTTTCATCAAACGTTCTGGTTCATTATTTTACTTTGGTAGGCCTAACCTAAGTCGAAAGGATTTGAAATTTGATAAGGAAAAATAATTATACTTTTAAATAATAAAATGAAGTACTCTGTCAGTATAACTAAAAACTTGTTCATTATCGGGTACAATGAGTAATTTATATCTATGGTTACGAGATTTCACAAGTTATACAACGCCAGGGTAGTCTGTTGTAATGAACTTGAAGTATAAATAATGGTGTTTGATGCAAAAATTATTTTATCAGCATACCTTTTTTTAAACTTACCTACATGATACACTAAGTTCGACTGTAGTTGTGGGTACTGATGCTACACCTGGTTGAAAAGGCTGAGATATGGAAGTTGCCATATTATAAAATATAATGCTTAAAATCAATGTTTTTTGTTAAACACTAACGGTAACAACTCTCCTAGGCTACTTTCTAATATTGGCTAAACCTAACTATCTCAATTCCGTGTTGTATATTGCAAAAGCAGACGAAACTCCTTGATTTATTGGTATTTTCAGTTAGGGCATGTTTAGAATATTGTGATTTCAGATAAAATAGCAAACATTTTAAAATAACTTGATTTAAAAGTGTATGAAAGTAGTAACGTACGCAATAAAAAATCTATAATTTTCAAATAACGGTAACTGTGAAATATATGCATTTATTTTATTTATCAAAGGTTTTAAGAACGCATAAAAATCATTGTTTGACTATATTACAATTGACGTTCGCAATTTATCATTGTTTAACTTCCATAATTGGCTACATTTATTTTTGTACGTAAGGCTATATATACTGTCTCGTCTTATGTATTATTGTTATCCAGACTTGTGTTTATAAATTTAACTTTTAAATGTATGATGTTATTTTAACTGAAAGGGTTTTTCTTTTAACTTTTAGTTAGTTTTTTTTCAGCAAATAAGGGAACTCACTAAATGTATTAGCTTCTCTCACACACACACACTCTCTTCAGTGTATACATTAGAAACACTTGCCTGCCATTTACTTTGTACTGTATTTGCTTGATAAAGATTTTGATTGCGTATTTTGCATTGTGTATCTTTTGAAAGTAACTCAAAACCATGTAGGATTTTCCAGCTATCCCATTCTTGCAGGTCCTATCCGTCTTCTCTGAAGGAAATACATATATTGAGAATACCACGGAATAAATAAGTAAGGTTTGTTTGTTTGGAATTTCGCACAAAGCTACTCGAGGGCTATCTGTGCTAGCCGTCCCTAATTTAGCAGTGTAAGACTAGAGGGAAGACAGCTAGTCATCACCACCCACCGCCAACTCTTGGGCTACTCTTTTACCAACGAATAGTGGGATTGACCGTAACATTATACACCCCCACGGCTGGGAGGGCGAGCATGTTTAGCGCGACTCGGGCGCGAACCCGCGACCCTCGGATTACGAGTCGCACGCCTTACGCGCTTGGCCATGCCAGGCCCCCAATAAGTAAGGAGGGGAAATTTTGGTTTGGTTTGTTTGTTTTGAATTTCGTGCAAAGCTACACGAGAGTTATGTGTAAGACTAGAGGGAAAGCAGTTAGTCATCACCACCCACCGCCAACTCTTGGGCTACTCTTTTATCAACGAATAGTGGAATTGACCATCACATTATAAGACTCCCACGGCTCAAAGGGCGAGCATGTTTGGTGTGACGGGAAAATTTCGGTGCCATGGCCATAGATATTTTTTTATTGTAAAGGTTTTTCACTGAGTGAAAGTGTAACTATACACTTCAAGTATCTGTTGTAGAAACAGTATTTTCGAGGATGTATAAGATGGAAGACAAGCTGAATACTTAGCAGACACTGCCCATATAAAAGGTTGGTCATGTGTGGAATAATTCTCCTCCTAGACGTTGGACTGCTGATGTTGGTTAATAGCCTATGATGACTGTTTATATGCAGTAATGAGCCAAAGGAAGAGTTGTTGGATCCTAGAGCATTCAGAATGAACAACACAGCCACCCGAAGTTAAGCATTTTCTGCAAGTGATGCACAGATGACTAAGATATGTCAAGGCGTGGAGTAGTCTTTACAAGAACTGAAGGTATTTGATGACTGGAGTAGAAGAACTACACCTTTGGTTAGGACTGCCCTTAGAAAGACACATGAAGTGCTAATGGTGGATGGTGCCAATAAAAATGAGTTGACTCACCAGCGGGCGAGATAATGTGTATTCGTAGGGGAAGAGTGTGACTGGTAAAGCAGTGATTAACGGCACACTGTTGAACCCAGAGATATATGAGGCGTCATTCACAGTTGACATCCATCAACAGGAGCTGTTTTACTAACAGCCATAACATTGGGAATTCATGGGTAAGGATTGTGATCTGTGTGGTAGTAGAGACTTTCTTCATGATGGGAGGTACTCTACTGAGACAACCACAAGCCCCTCCATCACAAAGGACTCTTCAGTTTCATACAGACGATAAGTATAAAGTAAAGAGTTCTTCACTAGGGTCATGCATGTTTGTGGTGGAAGACAAGTAGATCTCTCCCAAGATGTTAACGATCATGTTCAAGGTAACTGTCTAGAACTCATGGTGCAATGCCTGATCATATTCTGATGTGTTTTGGCCCTAAATACCACTTGACACTTAATGGAAGTGCAACTTTGGACTAAGATATATCATAGTCTTCTTGAACTAATGTTTAGACCAGTGGAAAACCGAGCCATCCAAGAACAAAGTTTAAGGCTCGAAGAAGGGGTTCCTACGAGAACTTGATGCCTTTACTAATGATCCGTCTTAATTGCAGGATGAAGTCAATTCTGCAGTAGCATTTGCAGATCATGAGAATATCGTCGCTAACAAATTTATGGATAGCTTGCTCAGCAAAGCTTTGAGGCACAATATAGAAGCGTAAAACATTTGTACACTAACAGAGATGGTATCCATGACAATGAGGATAGAGGTGAAAACCTTAGACAAATTGCACAACACAAGAAAGCCTACAGAAGCAGTTAGTACATTAACTACCAATATGTGCAATTATACTCAAGTCCCTGCTTATCGTCAAGCTCAAGTTTAACTAAGAGCGAAGTGAACCTACATCCGCCAAATCCAGATGTTGTAGTGCAGACAGGCTGGCTTATAATTCATAGGCAAACTACTCTACTCCATAATGTAAGCCACAGATGAGGCTAATGATGCTTTGATTCATATGAAATTTGGAAAGGAGGACAGAACACTTGCTTTCGTTGTGGGCTCATGGGCAACTTAGTGTGAAGCTCCATATCTTGCTATACAAACTAACTACAAACTACAGCTCTAGAAAATTAGCAGAGTCAGAGTTGAGTCCGATAAATAAATCAGGGGAGCATATGATACAGTTCGTGACAAAGAATTTTGATGGTCAGCTCAACACTTTCATGGTGGTTTGATGCTTAGTATGTGACTATAAAGATACACAGCTGGATAATGAGCTCCTTACTGATACAGAAGCTAGCAATACTTGTTTAGAAATTCCTGTCTATCAGGTATATTAAACCACAATATTGCAGGAGTATCACATTGCATTATTCAGTTATGCAAAATTCGTATGTAGATAGACTATCTTACCACAAGGCAGGGGCGAAGATTTTTTACACTCGACAGGGGGGGGGATGATTTTTGCAAACACTTATGTGGACTGTTCAATTTGCAAATTGGTAATCTCTCATTACGTGAACCTGAAAGCTGTAAACATGCGGCCACAGAGTAATTTTGTTGCCACGATACTTGCATGTATACTTAGGCCTACTGACTGATACTTACGAACTATCGCTTAGATCGAAAAGCTTAGAAGCATGCCTATATTAAAGATGTACATTTCGGCGATTGAAAAAGCCTATATCTAGGCCTAATTATGTAATTCGATTGGTAAGAACACGAGAATCACAAGAACAAACACACAATTTGTAGGCCTGTGATGCAATAAAACAATTCAACAGACCAAACTGTAGGGGGATGATTGTATGCATCATACCCCCACCTAAAATAAAGGGGGGATGTATACCCTCCATCCCCCCAGGATATACACCCCTGCCACAAGGAAAGAACCTGAGATGTCTTGACTCTAAACATTAGCTCCAGAACTCTTAAACGATTGTAGTACCCACAAATAATGATGGCACTCTTTGCCATGAAGCAAAATAACATGTGATCATTGAAGGTTGAGGAATGTGATGCAAGTGTACGCAGTCTGTGGCACTCGTACAAGAAGTTACAATTTCATAATACTTTTAGACTGTTTTGCAGCTAGTGCGTTACGTAGGCAAATTCTCCATAATGCAAATACTAAAAATACTATCGGAACGTATTTGTGTTGTGGTATTCAGCAGCAGTGTCACCACTGCATGAACATATTCAATTCCAGCAAAAAAAAGATTGGCTTTCTCTTCTAATAAGTAGCCCTTATATTGAGTTTTCTTTGAAATAGAATGATTAATTTGTGTGTGCTACTTATTTTCAATTACTTTAATAAGTCTAAACTTGGTCTAAAATTTAGCATACTCCATTTCTGATGTATTGACAGAGCAATGAATAAGGTTATTTAGCATTCCTGAAGAAATATTCACACAAAGGGCTATCTGTTCTCTGTCCACCACTGGTAATGAAACCCAGTTTATAGCAGTACAAGTCCACAGACACACCATTGTGTCACTGGGGGCGAACTAATATGAATAGCCAAATATTCTATGAGTTGTATGAAGTGTTGGGTAAAGATTCACACTTCAGCATATCACTCCTAGACAAATAATTAATCAGAGCAGGTAACACAAATTACTGAGAATATGAGTGTGATTTGAATTTCGCGCAAATCTACACGAGATCTATCTACGCTAGCCTTCCCTAATTTAGCATTCAAAGACTAGAGGAAAGGCAACTTGTCATCACCAGCTATTACCAACTCTTGGGCTACTGTCTTACCAACGAATAGTGTTATTGACTGTTACATTATAAAGCCCCACGGCTGAAAGGACGAACATGTTAGGTGACGAGGATTCGAATCCACAATTCGTAGATTGCAAGTCCAGCACCCTAACCACGTGGTTATACCAGGCTGAGAATTTGACTGCAAAGTTTCTTAATCCTGTTCAAACTAACTGGAACAAATCCTTTCTACATGTTGTGATGGGATAAAAATCAGTTCATGTATGGTCACAATATTATTCTCCCTGTAGATGAGATGTAGGATTCATAACCTAGCAATAGGTGTTATCTTGAAGTGGCTAAGGCGCACTGACCAATCACACAAGTTTGTGCACCAGCAACTAAGACAGGACATTGTATGATAGAAGAAATATATCTTGACAAAACATTCAAGGAATGGACTTTTCAGTTTTGATATTGGGTATGACTTTGATTTCATGTCATTAGCGTGAAGGCAGCTCGGTTCTATCTGTACAAATCCAGATTTATTATTTTAACGAGTCTGTCCATTGAAACAGGAGATCCAGTATTCATGAAGCAAGCAAACATGTACAATGACCTAATGTAACAGAGGAATCTCTCATTACTTGATTCGCCTAGGAAGTGGAGTCCATGAATAATATATAAGGGAAATATTAGGATGCAGTATTAGGACATCCATGGTCAATTGATAAGGAAGACGCTGAGATTACTAATCTGGTAGTACAACATGCTAGATGAAGAATACTTATAGAGGGTAAGGAAAACTCTAGTGGTCAGTCAAACTATGATGCCGACATTCTTATCATTATGGCTGGGAATGACTCCTATTTAGCAGTTTGGATATTGGATAGATGAATATTGTGCAATCACAAAGTGAAAGAAAGTGGTGATTCTTATTCATGTTGGTCCGAGATTGGCGACCATTACAGTTAGTAAAAGCACATTTACCAAGAACAGTTGTATTTAACTGAAATTTGTTGCCTGTCTATTGATATAAAAGTAGTTACAAGACAAATATTAATCTTAGAGACAGTAATTTTAGCTTAAATGTCTAAGTTTGGATAAATTCTCCATGTAATTGTCTATTTCATGATGCGTTTAAAACACTGTTGAGTTTCACTACTTACAGTTGGCGTCACTCTGTTAAAGTCTGACTATCAAGGTATAATCTTTGGATGTAGCCTAGATCAGTTACAATGTTAAAAGTACACAAGTCTAAGGTGGTCTGTTTACTGATACTATTGTAAGTGACAATGTGTCAAAGTTTGAAACTCTTAAATATGTCAACAGTTGAATGAGCGAAGGTGAGAAGATATATCATTCTTTATAATCCCCATATACTTGTACCAAGAGGACAACATACTGATCAAAATTCGGGTGTGAAATAAGTGTCATGTACTGCATGCAGTGTCTGATCTATATAGAAAGAAACTACTATATGTTACTAATGTATTCTAGAATAAATTAATTCAATAGCATTAAAAATAAATAAATATTGATAAAAATAGTCTAATTCTATATATTAAGTTTTATTGCCATGCCATGACCCCATAAGTGGAAAGATTATTGGCCAACAGATCCTATTTTGATTAGTCCAGTATGTTTGCAGACAACGAGCCGAAACAGATTTGAACAAATTTGGATATTTTATCATTTTAATGATAATCAGAAAATGGACGAGTTTTCAGGCAAGTTCTTCAAAATTCAACCAGTACTGGACTATTCCTTCAATAAATTCAGGGCACTATACAAGCCAAAGCAACAGTTGTCATTGGATGAGGGAATGATTCCATAGAGAGGACGTCTACAATTCCGAACATACAGCTCTGCAAAAATGATAAAATAAGATCTTCTGGTGAAAATGGTGTTTGATATTTGCAACATTAATTCTTGTACTGATGAGGGTAAAATTGTAGGAGAACGGTTCTTTCAGTTCTTGCTCACAATCTTGGACTGTGGCATCATGTATTCCAGAACAATTATTACAACAGTACTTCCATTGTAAACCTGTTCCTAGAACATAAAACAAGAGTTTGCAGAACAATCAAAGTGAAGAGAGGGTTGTTACTAAGCCTGAAGTTTCAACAATGAGAAAAAAAGTTGAAACAGCCTTCCGTAGAAAAGATGATGTTCTCGTTTTCAGGAGAGAATGGTTAAAACCAACCACGACTCATCTGTTTCTACCACAGGAAAAAACATAGAATAACTGGAAAAGAAATAAACCTGTGTAGATTACCCAATACAATGTCCACATGAAAGGTGCTGATCGTGCAAATCATTACCTCTCATTCTTCACCATTCTCAGAAAATCAGTGAAATGGAGAAAGAAAGGTAGTACAGTACTTTATCTAATAAATTGTGTTCTTTTCAATTAGTATATAATACACAAAGCCCTGAATCAACGGAAAAAATATATAAGCAGTTCCTCCTATTTGAGGCAAGAGAATGGGTCACTAACAGAGAAAGAAGGCTCACTGTAACTAGAAACGAACCTGTTCCATCATCTGAAGGAACAAGATCTTTACATTAAGCTCTCCCAGGAGAACCATCTGGTGACATGAACCAGCATATTCATGTCTTCATTTCATCTAATAGAAAAAAATTACTATCACAGCCTGCAGTTGGTACTGCTCATAGAAAAACAAGTAAAAAGTGATCCGTATGCAAGTTCTGTACAGTTCCACTCTATGTAAAAAAATGTTTTACACTTTAAACATTTACTGGGCGTCTTCATGTACGTACTCTGTATGTTTTAACTGAATAATAAAGAATATAGCTGAGTTACAAAAAAAAAAAACGCGCTCGACTCCTTTCAAACTCAATATTTTAATAAATGTCACACAAAGACGCTCTGCACGAAACGCGAGTTAACTCATGATCTGTTTGCAATGTGCTAAAATTAACTCCTAGATTTTATGAGTTAGGATATTGTATCAATTTCAAATTTTGTTTCAAACAAAGTGCACGTCAAAAGTACACAATAAAGGAAAACATGAAAATAATTACGTAGAAGATATTACAATCAACCATAAATCATTGATCAAATAGAAACCTAAATCAAAACTGGGTTCAAGTTCTCATACATATGCCATGGATCCCAATGATTAATACCGTGATATCTATAGATAGTGCAAGCATGTGATATTGGCCGTAAATAGGTTTGTACAAAGATTTTTCAGCTCACTTATTTGACATGAGGAGAATACTCAAATAACAAGTTTGTCCTGCAGATTGTTTGTTTAGTCATTAAGGTACAAAATGGGAATCTTTAAGCTGCCTCCCATTTCCATTCTATCGCAGAATATTGTCTATTCTTGAATCACATTTGTATTTCGTGATCATGCTGTGAATGTATTGTCAACAAGTCTTAACACAATGTTTGGGCATAGGACGTTTGTTTCCAGTGCATTAACTTCGAAATATTCCATGTAGCGGTTACTGAACATTAGTGGTAAGGGCAGACTCTTGTTGTTGGTAGTATGTAACTCTAACACAGAAAAGAAAATCCACTCCTAAAGAAATGCCAGAAAAACTTGGAACAGAAATGATCAAACCACTAACAGTAAAAACCAAGAGAGCACTACCTTACTGATCAAGGTTTACTTGGATTTCACAAATAAGATTACACCCTACGGCCCATAGTTACCCACAGAGATTCGTTATGCTACCCATTAGTTAGATATTTAGTAGTTATAATATCACCATTAACAGTAAAACATCCTCTCATGTTAACAACTTTGCTCACTTTGCAGAGATTATAGGAGTAACCATAAGATACCAGGATTAGTTTGATGCATCTAATCTCTTCACTAACATACCAGTCCCTGACACATTACAAATACTCCTCTAACAGCATAGAACTATTAAGGAACATACCCAATAGAAGAGGAACACAGAGCTATCGAAACTTGTCGTACTTAATTTTAAAGTGATAGTTCAAAAGGAAAAGAGTTAGTGGAAAACTGCTCAACACTTAGTCTGGAGTTACTCTTTTGAGACCAAACAGTGAAATTCAGCTGTTACTGTCGTAAAGAACCCAACCACATTTACGTTGGCAGGAATCACACATAAACCTTAGAAATACAGCTTCGAAATCTGTCACACTAAGCCTAAAAATGATGTGGCTAAAGTAAAATGTTCAAACAAGGAAAACAGAAGCTATTAATTTTATAAAAGTGAAGTTAAATCACGATAAAAAAAAACAACACAAACCAGTCTTATTCTCATACCTGTGGTATCTGCTGAGGTTCAGTAACAGAATACATGTTATTAACCACTTGGTTAGGAAAACATACCATTTTATAACAACAATTCTGATTCATTCTAAAAACCTGTAGAACCTGATGGGGTACAGTAATTGAGCCTCGTCGTTTGTTAAATCGTCGGTTAAACAACCACCTACTGTCTTACAAAAACATTGATTTATAGTTTTCATGAGTTATTAACCACAAAATAGATTTCCTGTGCTCTGCTCGTCATGGATATTGAAACCCTATATTTAGCAATGTAAGCCCGTAGGCTTACTGATGGACAGAAAATTCTAACAAACACCGAAAGAAGTGGGAAAAGAGAGCAGGTGTTTGTTGTGGGCTATATTTTCAATGTTTTAATTTGGGTGTTAGCTAGAGGGTGTACGATGTTAAAAGTAAATATATTTGCGGAAATAGGTGTATAATACTTTGAATATTCTAAGTGACATCAAGAAAATCTAGTCACTTAAACGAATATCTAGAAGTGATTCTTGTATTATAATTAAGAGAATAAGTGAATCGGTCAGTTTTGTTCATTATTGAAGTACTTGGTTCAGTGTTAGGTATTGCATATATTTTTGTACTGAATCGATTAGCTACGAAATTGTACAAATAAGTTTGTGTACATCAGTCACAGTAATATAAGCGAGATATATTACAAGTTACAACAGTGTATAAATGAAGTGAGTTTGTGGAAAGTTAAAAAAGAAATGAACTAATTTGTTATCATTCTGGGATCTGGCCTTTGAACAATTTTTTATCAAATAACTTGATAAACTTGTACGAAAAAGAGACATTACAACGATTCACTCCATAACTGTGTAAATTATCATTTTTAAAATTCATGATATTTCATGTCTCCACCTTTTATTAGGTTGTAGGTTTTATTTCTCTATAATGTTAACATTATTTGTAATAGTTTAATTTCCTTTATTTGGAACTGACATTTTGTATTGGTTAGTATCACAATATTTACACGCACGTGTTCTTTGAAAAAGGAATTATTGTATTAACGTCACGTGATATTTACACGGGTGCTCATACCTACAACACTGTGAAACTGGTATTGATCGTCATATTAGCTAACATCACGTGATATATTTACACGTGTTTTTGTTGGATATATACGACTATTTGACTTTAACGCAAGTATTACGATTAAGATTACTTAAGTGTAATTCAAAAGTGTTGAATTTACTTATTTTTACAAGCCATAATCTACGAATCATGCATTGTGTAGTTCAATTGTTGTGAATTGGCGATTGTTATATCATTCCGTCATTTTTGACGAACGTTTTAAGTTTTCTTTGAGTATTATTGTATTATATCTTGTAGCGTGTGTAACGCGTCCAAAATGTAGTTCGATTAGTAATTTAATGAGAGCAGTGGAGCCTGCAGATTCCCTCGTTTTTGTAAATTTATTAATGAAATACTGTTTCAAAAAATCATTGATATGCAGAACAAATTTCATATGAACATTACTCAAAATTAAAAGAAAAACGGTTTTAAAGAAGAAATTACACTTATAGATTTATTACTTTACTAAGAGGAGGGCAATATAGCAATGTCTTAACGAACCAGATATGTGCAGAACTGATTGAGTGTTTATATTTACATTCTAATGAACAATAATTAAAACTAGTTCATTAAGCCAATCATTACCCATCGTACTCCAAAGACATGTTTTGAGATAATGCTAAATGCGCATTCTGCTATTGATGTAGACACTTCAGCGAACTCTGAAGGTGTTGAAGATGTTCAGATAGAATGTACAAGAGTCCTTGTATGCACTAGAAAGGTTGTAACTTAAAATATCACCGGAAGTGATCATTGCATGTCATGATGTCAGTTCAGTGTCAGCACACTAAAGGGAAGGAAGTGTAGATATTCTTACTTGATATCACAACGTGAGAACATTTTTGTATATATATATACGTGTGAGTACTGCACTACCCAGCATTGTGTAATTGTAAGTTGAGCAATAAAGAGGATATAATGGCAGATTTATAAGCGAAATTATCACAAATTGTATTGCAATAATGGAATAGAGAATAATAAGTTGTCTTGTCAATTATATTCTAAAGTGATTGAACAAGCCAGTGTGGAATATGATGAAAAAAGAGAGAATTATCTGAAGCTCTGGAAACAACTGTGATAACCAAGAGTGTAACAAACGTTTGGCTTACTTTAAAACAAGTAGACTGTTTGCTGTTTCATTATTATTAAAATTTATTGTCAACAAGTCACAGAAATCTACTGTAAAGAAACCAGCCCATGTTATCTATAAAACTAGACATGGTAAGCCAGCCAGCCAGAAGCTGTAGGGGTAAACAGTGGTAGAGTAGACAAACAACTACCAAACAGACCCTTATATACACACAGCTGCAGTCGTGGCACAAACATTGTAGAGATCACAACCACACTTTATAACCATGTCGACTGGTTTTTATAGTGAAAAGAAAAGGACGAGCAGCTTGGGTTTAAAGA
The DNA here is from genome assembly GCF_004210375.1 of Tachypleus tridentatus. Lineage (NCBI taxonomy): Eukaryota > Metazoa > Arthropoda > Merostomata > Xiphosura > Limulidae > Tachypleus > Tachypleus tridentatus. The sequence continues at coordinate 16,206,712 of NC_134825.1, read as the reverse complement.
CGACGATCAAGGAGAGTTTGTACAACATCACGAACGTGAGAATGTTGACAGAGAAAACATTGGAAACAGAAAGAATAACAGTACAAACTGAAATCACCAAGCTCACCTACCAGAAAGATGAAGGGCCGAAGAATAACAATGAGGTCAGAGCTAGAGCTAGCTGACTCAACCTGTCCCACATTTGATAAACAAAAAGATGAAGAGGAAGGATGAAGAATAACAATGAGGTCAGAGCCAGCTGACACAACCTGTCCCACATTTGATGAACAAAAAGATGAAGAGGAAGGACGAAGAATAACAATGAGGTTAGAGCTAGCTGACACAACCTGTCCCACATTTAATGAACAAAAAGATGAAGAGGAAGGACGAAGAATAACAATGAGGTCAGGGCTAGCTGACACAACCTGTCCCACATTTAATGAACAAAAAGATGAAGAGGAAGGATGAAGAATAACAATGAGGTCAGGGCTAGCTGACACAACCTGTCTCACATTTAATGAACAAAAAGATGAAGAGGAAGGACGAAGAATAACAATGAAGTCAGAGCTAGCTGACACAACCTGTCCCACATTTAATGAACAAAAAGATGAAGAGAAAGGACGAAGAATAACAATGAAGCCAGTTAGCTGACACAACCTGTCTCACATTTAATGAACAAAAAGATGAAGAGGAAGGACGAAGAATAACAATGAAGCCAGAGCTTGCTGACCCAATCTGTCCCACATTTAATGAACAAAAAAATGAAGAGAAAGGACAAAGAATAACAATGAGGTCAGTGCTAGCTGACCCCACCTGTCCCACATTTAATGAACAAAAAGATGAAGAGGAAGGACGAAGAATAACAATGAGGTCAGAGCTAGCTGACACCACCTGTCCCACATTTAATGAACAAAAAGATGACAGATTTTTTTCCTGCAGAAGTGTGAAGGATTTATTCAAGTTAACAACTTAGACAAAGGCGACTGGGTAGTCTGTTTCAAGTTACTTCTCATGGACTATTTCCCAGCCATCCATCATAAATACTGGAAATAAGGATCCTGTGATAACTAAGATTATGAAATGAGAAATAATGATCCATTACCCTGCAAGATTAGCAGATAATTATATATTTTTGCAAAGAGATATCAATTACATAGAACTTTCATCATGGAGGGCAGAGAGTTCAAGTACATTGAGCTTAACCCAATAGTTCGTATTATGGCCTCTTAATTAGGTTTTAAAACATTTTTTTGTTCCAAGTTCCTTGGGGTCCATGACTTTGTTCTTTTGCTTACAGAATCAATAAGAACAATAATAATAATACATCAGTCACGTAATAAAAGTGAAGAAAATAACTTTTAAATTTACAAATATTTTCCATAAATAATGCTGGAATCCTTTATGTATCTTAGACAGAAAATAAGTGACTCCACCCACTTTATTTGGACAGATCTTTACACTGTTTCTCAGAACAGCTGGTAGGGGTATTAACACTTTTATTGATAAGCAGAGAACTATGTTTCGACCTTCCTAGGTCATTTTCAGACTAACAAAGAGAGAGTTTGTAACTGACCGTTGCTGGACACGCGTCTTCGGGATGAGAGTATAAACAGGTACGTTGAATGTTATTTTACACTGAATGTTGACAAATAAAAATGTAAAATTACTGTCTACAATATAGTCTGTGGATGCTACTGGCAATAAAAGATATTCAAGCAAGTTGGTTAATATGTTTTTTATTTACATTTTTTTTAAAAAAAACATTACAAAAAAATTAACAAAATGCATATGAAACTAGATGCACACAAAACATATAAGTCTTTCTCATCAGGAGAAACAATCCCTCGCTGTTAAAATCAAAAGTTATTTTTGTCAGCCTTCCATGATACCCCTGACACCTAATTTCTTGTCTTTATAGTTTCTTCAGTTCTCCAAGACCCACAGAATATTAATTCCTGAGAGTCCAAGATTAACCCTTCTGGAAAATAAAATTTAATATTCTAGTTTTTAGCAATAACTTTCCAATAACATTTATAAAGAGAACAATAATGTATGACATAATAATAATATGTATTTCAAATGAATGCAATTCACTAAAAATGAACAGTAAAAATTACAACATACCATTACATACCAACTGAAGAGCCAGGTATTAGATATGATATAAAATTAAAAGTGAAAACGTTTCCAACTGGTTAAACCCAAATTATAGTCTAAACAGTACAACATTCACTGTTTTATAACACCAAGTAATACAAGAGTAAACTGTTTACTAGTTATTTAAACCCAAGTAATAAATAAAACACCCATTGTTTTATAATATTACAAAATAAAAGACTAAAGTTTTATTAATTATTTAAGCCCAAATAATAAATACAACAATAAAACACCCATTGTTTCATAATGTCACATAATAAAAGAGTAAAGTTTTATTAATTATGTTGAGCAAGAGATGAGTGAAGTAACTGTATGTCATTCAAAATAATCTTTTGTATTTTTACAGTTTTATAAAACAAAATTAAGGAACACGAAATTTCTTTAGAAAGAAAAATGGAGTTTCATTTGTAATGATTGTTCAACTCTTGAAATTAGTGACTGCTAGCTGGAAGAAAAGCCAGTGGGTTCAACTGTTTAATTAATAAGCATTAATGGATACTAGAATTTATCATCATTTGATAATCCAGATGAGACTGTGATCATACAAGGATAACATTTATGGAAATGTACACAGTAAGATTAACTTTGCTAATAGTTTATTGCTTATTGTTAACGTACATATCACCAAAGTTCACAGTAGCAAAAAATAACAGATTCAAAAGAATTTTCAGCATTTCTTATTATTAGTGTTTCATTTCATATGATAAAATGTAATTATGACTGCAAACACAGATATAAATGTTAGAAGTTTGTTAAAAATATTTGAAATTAGAAATGCATTGTTTACAGGAAATTCATATCAGTTGAATAGTTTTATCTGCTAAGGACATAAATCTCATGTTCTTTTACATTTTTGCAGTGTGAAAAGCAATTTTGATGGCAGGATCTAAAGTAACTAACAAACATTTGCTAGTCGACAAAACAAAGTTTCAATCCATGATCACAGTGTGAGATGAAAAACTATACATTATTTCATTAAAACCTGCTCACTATTTTATTATAGTTTGTCTGCTAATTCTTTAAAATGGGTCCATTACTTCATTAAAACTTGCCCTCTATTTCATTATAGTCTCCCTACTAATTCTTTATAGTGCCCCTTCATTACAAGCTGTCCACAATTTCATTAGTCTACTAATTCTTTAAAATGTGTTCCTTACTTCATTAAAATATGGCCACTATTTCATTTAAACTTGCCACTATAAATACACTTAATACACATACCTACATTCTTGAAAGTTCAAAATATGTGGTACGAATATGCGGTTAAAAACTTAAGTAAATAAAACTAAAATAACCTTTGATCTCATTTCACAAGTTTTGTAAAATGTTTCCATTACTTCATTAAAACCTATCCACTACTTTTTGATGTTTGTTAACACAAATAGACATAAACATATTGTTCTGAATCTGAAAGTTCTGGTATTAACACACAATGATCATCTAAAGAAACCATTTATTTCATATAAAATTTGTAATGGAGTTACCTTCAAAAATATCCTATACATCTAAACTTCATATTGGGTTACAAAATTTTGACCAATTAAAATCTTTGAGTTATGAAAATTAATCAATGACTATCACCAATGATAAGGTTCTTTTAAATTTAAGTTTTCTTTTTCTTTAGTACTGCAGGTTTTAAGATATTTTACATTAATAACTAGCACAAAGCTATCATATAATAAATTTAATACCTGGTTTAAATTTAAACTGGCTTTACTAAATTTTTTTTCTTAGAAATAAGTTTTAGTTTATAAATATTTTTTCAAAACATTCAGAAGAGTGTGTATACAAACTTATATTTTTTCAAAACATTCAGAAGAGTGTGTATACAAACTTACCCAAGCATACTAGCCTCTTTCACCTTAACATGATGAAGAAAAAGCAGGATTGCATAAAAAATGTTGTTCCAACCCTAAAAACATTAATATAAATTTCTAAATCTAAATTTATTTTAAATGTTGGTTGTATAAGAATTATATCTAGCTGATACGTGTTAGTTTGTACATATATTTTATTGGACTTTCTTGGATTAGGTGTATGATATAATTTAGTAAATTTATTGATGGATGTTGAAGAACATTTAAATTATGGAATTATTGTTTTTATTTGTAACAGCTATAGGTAGTCAAAATACAGATTTTAATAAAATGCCAAGTATATTCTCTTTTTCAATAATTTTTAAAATATATTTTATATATGAAGAAAGTAATTTACTCTTTCTTGAAAATTATTTCAATTAGTTACTTTTCCAAAGTTAAGTTTAGTGGACTTGTAACATGCCTTGGAAACTTTATCAGTGGACGAGAGGGTGTTACTACTGTTTCTAAAGTAGTATATTTACATGTAAATAATGACATTGTTAAATAATACATTTTGTAGAAAGGAGTCTCTAATGATCTACACCCTTATGCAAATTAATTGAAACAAGACGAAAAATTAAGATTTTTTCAATTTTTTGCATTTTATTTCTGAGAATCCAAAATTACTCACAAATTAATACATAATATAACCTCCTTTACTTTCGGATCGTGATACCACACCTCAATTAGCTTATCATTCTTAGTACAGTCTTTTCCCCGAAGTCTTTCTTTACAAATCGCCCAAAGATTTTCAATAGGATTTAAATCCAGAGAGTTTCCAGGCCAGTCCAGCACCTTTATTTGCATTGTAGTCATAAAATTCTTCCCAAGTTTTGATGTGTGGCACGAAGCCAGATCCATCTGGAAATCTTTTTTTCAATTCTGGAACGACTCTTCTCTGCAAAACTTCGATGTACTGTGGTCCTCGCATCATACCTTCTACGATATGTAAGCTTCCTACACCATAGTAGCTGAAAAAGCCCCAAAACATCTTCTTCAAGGGATGTTTCACGAATTGATTGATGTGAGATTCTCGAAGTTTCTCACCTAGAGATCTGCGAACATGCAGACTTCTTTGACCCTGTACGAAGAAATGTGTTTCGTCACTGAATAACACCTTCCTCCATTGTTCTTGTGTCCAATTCTTGTATTTCAGACCCCACTGATACCGTTTTTTCTTCATTGAGTTGGTAAGAAGTTGTTTATTGACTGGTCTCCTTGCCCTTCTATCGCAATTTCGAATGATGTAATATTCCTCAAAATTTCGTCATATATTCCAAAAATAGATTGACCGAACTGCAAAACACAGCTAATGATGCTGTCTGTGTGAAAAAAATGACTATTAAAGGAAATAAGCTGGTCCAGTGAGTCTACACTGGCCACCATGCTGAAAATATTGTAAAATGACCATTTGTTTCAATTAATTTGCACAAGGGTGTATACACAGGAGCATTTGGGACAGCTATGGGCTCTAAAATTCACATCCCAAGCCATATTTCCTGTTAACATTAATAATATAATAAACTTGTTTTTACTAGAAATATACACAATAAGTATATTGTTCATATACTGTTACCTTCATTAATAATACTGGTTATATTATCTACTATATGGAATGTAATTACTTTTAATTATTATTTTGACAAGTCATTTGTTATTATACTTTTATTGCAATGATTTATTTGCATTATTACCTTAGAATTTGTATTTAGAACTAACCCAAATCTCCTAAGCTGACTGAGCTTTGCCAGATATTACTGATATTGCAGCCAAAAATACTGTTAACAGCAAGGGTACCCAACTAATAAAACAATGTATTTTAACCATTATATGTAGAAACATAAGAAAGGTGTTTTTAATTAGCTACACTGATGGCCAAGTTTATTTAGTCTCATTCTAAGTAAATAGCTTGCCCTGATCAGTAATTATTACAAATTACTATTATTTAATAATTCTCACAAATAGTTTCAGAACATTCAACATATTATTTTAACGATACGTTATGTTGCAAGCTTACCTTTGGTGGATCCCACGTATCCTCACCAGTCACTACTTGATAATGTGGTGGGTTGATCCATGATTGGTATATATTTATATTGCTTTTAGTGACATCTGAAAATAATAAAATGAGAAAATGCAGTGAAAATAACAACCACACACTTTTTTCCAACAAAATCTCGTTGTGTAGTGAAATTGTTATTAACACATATGGTATCAATGTAAGAAGGAAACTGATGTAATTTTAGAAGGGTAAAATTCAACATTAGTGAGCAAATAGAGTGAACTTTAGTAGACTTGCATCACACAGCCTCACAATGAAACTCGTGCTTTGAAACAACCACACTGTTTAAAAGGTAAAAAACATAACCCGATAAAGAATGCTTCAAACCCCCAGTTGCTATTAATCAATGTTCTTGACAATGTTTGTATAAAACTTAACAAATTCAGAAAACAACATGTATTAAAGTCATAACTGTTCAACCCTCAACCATTTCACATCAACAGTACATTCAGCACAAATTAAAATACTTCACATATACAGCAAAAAGGTAAACTTAAAACTATTCCTTTTAACAGGAGATTAAAGAAACACTTGAATTTAACTGGACATGACAAACCTGGAAGCAACTAACTCATACCCTGGGTGATGAACATTCACTTTTTTCAGTACTTTAACATTTAATATTGTGATTTTCTTTCACTGTAATAACAATGCTCTTATAGCTGTTATAGAAGTTTCACATTTTATGAAGCTTAATCCTATAACTACATTACAGAAGTCCTGTAGCGTGAGCCTTAATACTACAACTATGTTACAGAAATCTTGTAGTGTGAACCTTAATACTACAACTATGTTACAGAAATCTTGTAGTGTGAGCCTTAATACTACAACTATGTTACAGAAATCTTGTTGTGTGAACCTTAATACTACAACTATGTTACAGAAATCTTGTAGTGTGAACCTTAATACTACAACTATGTTACAGAAATCTTGTAGTGTGAACCTTAATACTACAACTATGTTACAGAAATCTTGTAGTGTGAACCTTAATACTACAACTATGCTACAGAAGTTTTGTAGTATTAATCTTATTCTTAGAGCTATGTTACAGAAGTTTTGTAGTATGAACCTTATTCTTACAACTACATCACAGATGTCTTGTAATGTGAATCTTTCTTACAACTACGTTACAGAATTCTTACAAAGTAGTTCTATCACATTTGAATCTTTCATATTTATGTTTGAAGAATAAAGTGGTTTTAAATTATATGGTTGTTTTTTAGTGAGTGTCAGATAATGGTCACAGAAACTAGAAGCCCAGGAAGTAAACCAGACACTAACTCAAAAATAAAAAAAGCCTTATATTTTGTCATTGTTTATTTACATTTAAAACACAGTTTCTAAACTACTTTGCTATATAGAGAGTTTGAATTCATCATACATAAACCTGTTTGGCTTATCTGGAGCACTAAAATATTTTTAAATAGGCCATATACAGAGTTACAGTATATTAGAGATAAAATAGAATCTTACTTGGCTTATCTGGGGTCTTTCTGAAGTACTGGGAGGTGAATGTCTTCCCATCTGGGTAGTGTGGGTCAGCAGGAAGGCGAGAATCCATGTACGTACAGAACATATGCATCACTACCTACATTAACATGTGTCAACACATATCTATGTTATTACAGATAAAACTACTTTAATTCCAAATCTACATCAGCATATGACAGTGAGAATCTTCTCATGGATATTTTAATTTTTACTTGTTTCAAGTGCAGAAAACAAGTATAATAAATCACAGGACTGGTCAAATAGTGTCTGGACATAACTTATTTTGAAATACACATGCTAATACTATATATTAGAAGATGGCTAGCCATTTGTAGGCCAATAAAAATTAACCACTTCTTGTAGAACAATTACTGAGAATAATTTAGTTTAAATGTTTTGTATTAACTATTTATGTTTGTACTTTTACAATATCATAACAAATTTTATTTTATATAACTTATTTCACTCTGCTTTCTAGATACAGGGTTTAAACAAAGAAACCTAGCATATTGTTGTCTTCTACACAACTTTCCAAACAAAGGGTTTATATTAAGATATCTAATCAAATATATTTTTCCATACCTTTTAGATACTGAGGGTTTAAACAAATAAATCTAGAGTATTGTTGTCTTACACACAAGTTTCTATACAGAAAGGATTGATACCAAAATATCTTGCCAAGTTTCTTTTCCATAACTTCTAGATACTAAGGGTTTAAACAAAGAAACATAGTGTATTGCTATCTTACACAGAACTTTCCAAATAGAAAAGGCTTATATTAAGATATCTAACCAAATGTCTTTTCCATAACCTTCTAGTTACAAACGGTTTAAACAAAGAAGCAGTTTTACAGATTTTTTTTTTAACCCCACTGATATTTTATATAAACAGCCATGTAGTAATTAGTGGAGGATCCTTCAACCAACAAAGTTATGAGCCAAAAAGCACGTTAATGAATAAACAATTGACAAAAATGTGTTTAAAAATGATAATGCCAGGGTTAGATAGTCAAGACATGTATTGTAGTTTTATAGTTCCCAGTGACAAAACTTAGGTGATACTGAAGTAAAACAACAGATGAAACTTTGTAGAAAGACTTTCGAAACGTTGTCCTCTACACTTGCGTCTCCACAACAGGCAATTGCCGTCCATTCTACAAAGTTTCATCATGAATACTCTGCCTAAACAAAGAAAAGCAGTGGAGTATTTTAGATACTAAAAGAAAATAATGGTGTTTTATAATCCCATAAATAATAATGTTGGATACTCAGAAAATGTCGGAAGCTTTACAGATCCTTTAAATAAAACTAAGGTTTGATACACAAGAACAGTGAAACATGACCATTTTACCAAATGATCTTTTATGTTCCACAGAGAAAATTCTGAATTTTTCCCCATCAAATCAAACATTACGTTTGATCTTTCTTGAAAGATGTGTTATTCATGAGATCTACATCTTGTGAAACTCTCCACCTACATCAATGCTCAATCTATACTGATACTGCATAAAAGCACCTTATTCAGGTAATGTTATCATGTTTTTGAGACTTTCTCAATCCCAGTCTCTAATACTGGCTCTCACTGGGGAGGAAAGACAGGGGAGTGTGAGTGGAGGTAACTATTATTAAAAATATATTTTGTAATTTAGAAAAATGTTGATTTCCAAAACATACTTACCTTATCTCCCACTTATAGCTAGAATCCCATGTTGAGAAAATGGAAGGGCCATTGAAGGCATTATTCAGACAAAAATTATCTCCATATATCATGGTTGTGCCAATATAAGATTGGTACCCTTATGGAAGAACAGGTATGTTCTTTTCACCCATAACTTAATTCTTGTATTGGGTGGAATTTATGAGAGTTATCATCACTATAAGCTGTTCCACACCAAGAAGCTGAGGTTTCACAACTTGTGGTTGCAATTAAGGGAGCCATGGTCCCTATATTCCATGTTGATGGCTAAGGGAATTGGGTCACAAACATTGTATATACATACTTGTGAATGTATAAAAGAGCAATGCATTACAAGTCATGTGAATCATGACCATAAAGTAAACAATACTAAAGTAGACAAACTTTTTCAACCTGAGGAAGTTCAAAAGGAAACACCCCAGGCTAGGAATGCTGGGATCTTGTATGCCATACTAAATCTTATGAGACAGAACTCATCTGGTCTGGAATTATGAATACTCATCCTCATTTCCATTTCCTTGTGAGCATGTTTGAAATTATACTTTACCATGAACAATATACTAAACCAATGTTAATCAAGAAGAAGGACCATGCACATACGACTCAGATATCTGAGTGTCAAATCTTAACTGGCATTATTAGTATGCTTCTGAAGGAAAAGAGGTAGTAATGTACATTACAGAGCCCTTAGGAAACAGTGCAGTAGCTGAACCAAGTTCCCTTATGTTTTTAAAGCAAAATTACTAGCAGGGACAAGCAGGATACCCTTATGCTTTACTCACGAGTGGTAATTCAGCACAGAAAAGTAATACCACTTGGTCAACTTCTAAATGGTTTTATGGAACCCTTCATTTCTACAGAGCTTGTTGCAACCTGTATGAAGTATATTGAATTAATGGTTTCTAATGTGGAATTGGATTGATAAAAGCACACCTGCCTGGGCATCACTCACCACAAACTGGGATCCTGTGAAAACAAAGTAAGAGGCCCTAAATGGTAGCAATAAAAGTACTTGCCCCTTCATATAATCTGTGAAAGTGGTTAAGATAGCTACAGGGTGTAGCCAAATACATTCAGATGAAGAGACTGCCAGATCATACAAGTAACGTGAGATAAAAGTACATATACTAGTCTGCAAAATAACCTCCAGTGAGCAATTTGACCAGGCTGTTAAGGACATAAAAATGTTACAAATGTGAAAAATCCTCATTTTCAAATAGAACCCAGAATAAATGTCATTGTTTAGCATATCTAAAGGCATTAGTGCAAGCAACAAAATCGTCAAGACCCTCACTGAACATGATCATGATCAAAATCTGTTTCGACACAGAAGTGAGAAACAGTGATCAGATAAATCAGTGAAAAGAACTTAATCCCCCTTCCTGTCCAACAGTGTCTTGTATAAGAACTGGTCTTAGAATGAAGAGATAATGAGAAAGCAGTCTGTGAACAAATAGCACAAATCACTGATCAGTGATGTCACTAGGCTAGCATCTAGGAAAAATAAACTTTCAGGTAAAGGGAGATACACAGCATATAAGAGTCAAACAGGTGTTGAGAAAGAGCATGTAATGTAACATTAACATATTCGTTTGGTAACCGGAAAGGTCTTTTGGAATTAAGAACCCAAAACAACTTGAGAAACTTTGAGAGCAATGGGGATTAAAAAATATGTAGTGGTGATAATTGATCGGAAGTTGATAAGGCCTCCTTAATCAAAGCAAATGTGGAAGATACAAAAACTTCTGCCACACAGTCAGGTCAAAAATGAATTACAGTTGGCACTTCTAATCAAATGGGTTCAATCTCCTTTCAATAAACCACTGTCAATATATGCATGTCATTTCAGTTGATAAATGCTCATTTTGGATTAACTGAAAACTGAGACAGATACATGGAAACCATAGACACTAAACCTTGATGCCATGTGAAAGACTGCATAACCTTTATTCCTGAAGCTTGAGGAATGTTGTACACCTTGTTAGCCAGGTGTACCATATAAGATCATGATTATTTCCACAGATATGGCCTAAGGATAAGTAGAAGAGATAGACACTCTGGAAGGTACTGCAGTATCCAAACTGGTGCTACCAACAGGACCCAACAATGGGTTGGAATAAGAACATTGGGTATTATATGAAGTAAAGAGAAGGCTTAGAGTTGTAACCTCATCTTGTCCTGATAGAATGTATTTATCTGCCAAAGCCCAAAGATGAGTTACTGAAGACCAAATGGCCAGAAGTTGGGTGATCCAATAAGAGGTAAACCAATCCAACAGAATCTATCAATGCAGCATCTCTATTGTCAGGAGAATCTGTTTGGATTAAGACAATTTACCAGATATCATTGACATAACCTGTTAAACATGACACACTTGTAGGGAGAAAAGACAGAAATGGTTCCAAGAAAGGACCTCCTTGATGAGAAACACAAGACATCAGCAAGGAATTGTTCAAGTGAAGCCAGATGATTCCCCTTAATAAGCCCAGTCATCTGACATTGCTTGTTAAAGAGTAAGAAGGACTAGAACATTGTGTAGAGAATTTCTCTCCATCCATGCATAGTTCCTGGTATTCCTGACTGTTGGTATATGCATCCTACCTCTGCAAAAAGTGTCCAGAATGAATAACCCCTCAAGATTGAAGAATAATCCTGGCTAAGGAAACTGAGAAAACCAGTAAACAGAGGCTTAGGACTTCTTTATTGCATAAAAACCTTGAAAAAGATATTGTATTCTCATCCAAAAGGCACAAGGCATTTGAGTGAAGCATATATTCCCAGATGAGAAAGAACCATCCTGCAGAGGGAGGAGAGGTGAATAAGAGTGTGGTGTCTTACTCTCTATTGTTGAGTCAAATGGGAGTCAGTAAAGCATGACAGACAAGATGGAAAATTACAAATAGTCAGACTAATGACATATTGAATTTAAACAAGAACAGATGCCTCAACCCTGAAAAGGAAGCTTGTTCTGATAATTGACAAGATGGTGCTAGCAGTATCAACTCATCCAAGGAATGGCGTGTAATTAGTATGAAGGAATGGGGGTAATGAAAATTAAGAAAAACACTTGTACCAAAGTACAGAAACCATGTGAAACCAATGGTAAAAACCTAGATCTGCAGAATATGACCCTTTTTATATAAATGCTGACAGTGGTGGGATAGCCTTGTCATGAAAAAGTTCAGATAGAAACCAACTACAAATTCACACATTTACATCGTAGTAAAAAAGTCAACTCAGATTTAGGTATAAGTAATATAAAAACCTTGTAGAATCTTGGCATTAATATAAACAAGATGGATTGAAGACTGGATACCAATCTCCTATCTGCATGTGCCGAACAAATGGAAGGAATGATATTTCAGAAAAACTAGCACAACTCTCTAACTACTTCCAGACCAAAAACTCTGATAGCTCTAGAACTAAGTTACAAATCCTGATGATGTGTAGGAGACAGAAACCCTACAATTTGGGTAGATAACAGTGGAGACGATGTGAATTGAAGGACTGGTCCTGACTTGCAGTGCTCCTTGATCCATGGTTAAGGCCCAGAAATTCTTGGAGCTGAGCTCACACAGATCCTGAAGGTATACAATAATTATCAATGCTACTGCTGATCCAACCAAGCAGCAGAATCTAGGCACTAAGGCACTGATGTTGGAGGTCAGGACCAAGAACAGGGGTGGAATTATGACAATCTGTAGCAGCCAATGAAATTTGAGCCTCCAACAACAAGGAGGAGGAACGTAAAACCAAAAATTGAATCAATGTGCATGATAATAATGGATCCAATTCATCATCAATGAAGTTAGTGATTGATCCTGAGAGTCTTTCAACGAAGTGAATTAAAGGAAAATAAATCTGTTGGATTTTAGAGTTGCAAGTCTGTAAGTGGTCTCCTTTTATATTATTATAAATCACTTAAAGACTGTGTTGACTACCATTGATTGGAACATCATTTTGCAAGGTAAATTTGTTTTGTTGAGACAAAGTAATGTTGGGCCATCTGCTACATCCACTCCAGGGAATTGAACCCCAAAGCACTGAAAGTCTGCAACTCCCAATTATCCCACAAGGTGTCTGAAAAGCAAAAAGACTAAAAGAAGATGTAGGAAATAGCAAATCTAAATTTTCTGCAGGATGTTGAAAATCATCCTCAACTTCAGCCTCAGAGGACCAACACTGATCTACATATGTGTTTTCATTAATAAACTCACTGACAGTCTCAATCAAAGCCTTCCCAATTGTTGTGTAACACTAGTCATCAAAGGTGGGATAGGAAAAGCCTGATTTGTCTCCATGCTGGAGATAATAATTACGGAATTCAAACCATATATTGACTTGCCACTTAAATAAAAAAAAATTTGAAACTTTATTAATGCTATAAAAATCAACTTGATAACATGGTTAACATTCAAAGGAATAAAAATTATCATAATGCTAAGAAACTTTGGTTTTATTATTTTTATCTTTAGAAATTACAGTGGAATAACAAAAATAACTAGATTTTAATATTGTAACATGTAGCATAATGTTAAATTATACTTAGTACATGTAATGGTTCTTTAGGTTCAGTTATAATTTAACTTGAGATTGTAAGACAAATTAAATACATTACTTTATTTAATATATAGTCTAAAAAACTAGTTCTGTCAAACTTAGGCTTAACAGTGTAAACAACAGGCTACTGGTATTTAATCAAAGTATTGAGTGTTTATTTCAATTCTACAAATAATATAATGGTTAAGACTAGTTCAAGGGTTCTCACTTTATTAGGTGTGATAGGTGCCATGAATAGGTTTTATTTGAGAACTCTGGACTACTATGCATTTTTAAGGAAGCTAGCAGTGAGGATGCTCAATTTATATGTAGAGTTTACAGGTTGGAGGAAAAGATGGAGGCTATCCTAACAAAAGTTGATAAAACAGATAAAGAGAATTATAAAATGTGGGAAATGACAACAGGACTTCAGGAGGAACTAAAGCTTTTTCATGCAAGGGAGGGATCAGCTAAGATTAACAATGACATTCATGAAGTTAGAAAGGGTATTATTAGGATTAAGAATAGTGAACTTAACTGTAAAAATCCTATTATATTGTGCAACATATTTCAGCCCTTGACTCATATGTATCATGTATTTCATGATAAACAGCTTGGTTTGTACAATGTAATAATATTTTAATTTTCCAGTTTAGTTTAAAAAGTAATTGTATTACTGTGTATTTTATAAACTATTTTTTAATAATGTTTTCAATAGACAGTATCACATTGAGAGAAATGATATAACCTGTTTGTCTTTAGTAGATGGGTTATAAATATACAGGAAAACCTCTTTGTGTCTATACAGATAAGCTGTTTATCATGAAATATATTGTGTAACAACAACAGTTCTGAAAATTAAACTGGAACATTAAAAGGATATTACACTATTTGCTACACATAACTTATACCCAATTTTTTTCTAATACATTAACGTACATTACAGTCTGTTGGCAAATAATCTCCCCATGGCTTTCCCTTATAGCTTCCACCCTTGTTCCATTTGAACTCACTCATACAGCCTCCTTTAGCAAGCTCTGCAATGAAAAGTAAAATGTTCCATTGTTTTATTTACTTACTAGTAAATGTTTATCCTGTGATGACTAGGAATGTGTTAACTATTGAGTGAAACATATTTTTAGAAGAATAATCATGTTATTGAAAGGACTTCACTTTAGTTAATTGTAATTCCTAAAATGTTTCTTAAAATACAACTACAACACTTTTATAAACACCCTCTATTTTTGCAAACACCAATCTTCTTTCTCAAGAATTTCCTGTCGTATCAAGTACACATCAACAATATACACGTGATAGCATTTACCAATCTTCTGTCACAATATCAGCTCATCCCATAAGCAATGTCTGATTTTTGGTTGAGAAAAAGAGAAAGGATTTCAAATGCTTTTAATGTTATTTAATCAATGATGTATGTTCTATTATTATTAATTACTTCCTGTCAATGATTCACAAGCATTTACATGCCACTTCTAGAACATTCTTGGAGTTTGGAGGAAAAGAACATAGGGTAGGTTTGACACATTCATGTGTTCCAAGTTCTTTTCCATCAACATAGTTCTGAAAACTTCAGAATAGATGATAAACAGATGGGGCAAGGTCTGGAGAATAAGGAGGGTGTGGAAGTTTTTCCTAGTCTAGCTCTTCATTCTTTGCAGATGTGATCCTTGATGTATGGGGCCGTGCATTATCCTGGTGTAACACAACACCTTTGCGATTGATTATAGATGGCCTCTTTTCTTTCAATGCAACATTCAAGTGCTCTAACTGTTGACAACAAAAACCTGATGTAATAGTTATATTAAGTGGCAGCAACTCAGTGGATCTCACCAACATCCCACCAAACGCTTAACAAGACTTTCCGAGGGTGGAGGTCGATTTTGGGCTGTGCTTTAGCCAGTTTACCTGCACTGAGCCATTGTCCGTGGCACTTAACATTGTTATTAAATATCCATTTTTCATCTCAAGTCACTAACCTGTCCGAAAAAGGTGAATTACATCCACGATAGTGCAGAGAAGTGCGAATGTCCACTCTTGCTCTAAAGTTGGCTTCTATCAAATCATGGTGGACCCATTTTCCAAGATCTGACACCTTTCCAAGCTCTCACAAAAGATGGTGAACTGTTAAATAGGTTAAATTAAGCTTCTGTGCTAGTTCTTCAACTCTTATAGCACAATCTTCATCAAGTGCAGCCAGCCGCTGCATCACTAAAAGTCATCATTAAACTCAAAAGGACGACCTGAACATGGCACATCACTTAAGCTGTAGTCATCTGAAATGAACTTCTGAAACCACCTTCAACATTTTCTTTCAGAGAGACTTTGCACCATAAACACCTTGAATGTTTCTTGTAGTGTCTGCTGCACTATTGCCTTTTTATAACTCATTATATGCTTAATGTGCTCATCAGACACATCCATCTTCAAAAGGATTTGATTAATGATCTGAAAAAGTGGAGTCAGGTTAGTTTCTTTTATTTGTCTGAACATTTTTATACACATCCTACTACATATTTTAATCATTAAAGCATTCTACAAAGACAAAAATGATGATACACTTTCTGTATTTAATTTTCAGACGTTACTTATGGGATGTCTCAATACATCAAGTACACCTCAACAGTATACATGTGACAACAGTTACGGATCTTCTGTCATAATAAATCAAGTACACCTCAACAGTATACATGTGACAACAGTTACAGATCTTCTGTCATAATAAATCAAGTACACCTCAACAGTATACATGTGACAACAGTTACTGATCTTCTGTGTCAATACATCAAGTACACCTCAACAGTATACATGTGACAACAGTTACGGATCTTCTGTCATAATACATCAAGTACACCTCAACAGTATACATGTGACAACAGTTACGGATCTTCTGTCATAATAAATCAAGTACACCTCAACAGTATACATGTGACAACAGTTACGGATCTTCTGTCATAATAAATCAAGTACACCTCAACAGTATACATGTGACAACAGTTACTGATCTTCTGTCATAATAAATCAAGTACACCTCAACAGTATACATGTGACAACAGTTACTAATCTTCTGTGTCAATACATCAAGTACACCTCAACAATATACATGTGACAACAGTTACGGATCTTCTGTCATAATAAATCAAGTACACCTCAACAGTATACATGTGACAACAGTTACTGATCTTCTGTCATAATAAATCAAGTACACCTCAACAGTATACATGTGACAACAGTTACGGATCTTCTGTCATAATAAATCAAGTACACCTCAACAGTATACATGTGACAACAGTTACGGATCTTCTGTCATAATAAATCAAGTACACCTCAACAGTATACATGTGACAACAGTTACGGATCTTCTGTCATAATAAATCAAGTACACCTCAACAGTATACATGTGACAACAGTTACGGATCTTCTGTCATAATAAATCAAGTACACCTCAACAGTATACATGTGACAACAGTTACGGATCTTCTGTCATAATAAAACAAGTACCCCTCAACAATATGGGTAACAAAGTTAATAATAGGATTCCTGGAACTATCAGTTAACTAGATTTAAGACTTTTGTAAACCAAGCTAAAGACAAATTAAAACCCTTAGACATGTTTTTGTGATCACACAATACTGCAAGAGAAATATATAATATTTGAGAATCCACTCTTTTAGTATGTGAACATTTTCTACAACTCCTTTTGAAGAGCCAATGAAATTCAAAAACACAAAAAAAATCATCAAATGTACTGTATGAATTGAACTGATGCAATCAATCTGTTTTACAACTTCTGAGGTTTTTTCAACATTGTTCTCCAGCTCTTTCACTTAAGTACAATTTTTTTTCATCATCTCCTCTTTGCATTGCTGATGATATGAATTATTTTTCTTCCTGTGCATATTTCAGAGATTAAGTTACTTCTTAGTTTTTCCATTCACTTTTAGGTCATTCTATTGTTATTCAGGTCCGACACTTTTCTTTGAAGTCAGCTTTGTTGTTTTTTTCTATTCTTGGAACATGATATTTTGAGTAGGCATCCTAATCTTACTTCAGTAACTCCTTGCACATAGTGACCTTGGTTTCTCCTCACATACACTGATATAATCACACACCAGCCTCTATGCAACAAATAATATAACATTCTGGGACAACAAAGGACCTACTGATCCATCTTGGGTATCCCATCCTCTAAACTAAAGCTATTATTAAAAATCTAAAACAACCTTAAAATGAATCCCTATAATTCATACACTCAGCAAGCTTTCTCTTAAGCTCACTTAAATCTACTGGTTCCACAACATTAAATATAAAAAAAAATGATGCATCACAACTACTACAATTGTAAACACCTTAATCAGAACATTCCTAGTTTTTGCTTTATTTCAAGAGAAAACAATTTGAAAGATTTCACCCTCTTCTCATATGACAACCCCTCCATTATAGGTACCATTCTAGTAACCTTTCTCGAACCCCTTCCAACAATGCAATGTTTTTCCTATGGTAAAGAGCACAAAACTGAACCAGGACCTGTACAATAAAATTATAACTTCTTTAGACTTGTATTCAAATATATCTATAGATAAAACCGAAAATCCTACCTGCCCTACCACCAGCATGGCTTAGATGGCTCTAGATACTGATCAACTATTACACCAAGATACTTTTCTTTCATGACATAGTTAAGGTTATTCCTACCCAAATTATAATTTGAATTATGATAACCCACATGCATTTATTATAATTAAAACCTATCTGCCATTTATCCATCCAACTCATTAAATGATCTAAATCCTTTTTGTAAATCAACAGATCCTCCTCATAGCCAACAATACCCAAGACCTTATCACTTGCACATTTAGGTAACTTACTGACAATTCGTTCATCTATGTCCATGACTTATTAACTTTCCTCTAATCAGTTATCATTCAACACACTTTCCTACAATAACATTAACACTTCAACACATTGTTCCTGGCTTAATGCAAACATACTATAACCACAGTAGGCCTAGTCCCACCATTTGCATTAGCAGAACTGTATGTCTATCAAAATATGCTAAACTCTATTTTGTACTCCTAGCCCAGGCAACAGACCTAGACAGAACAAATGCATGCAAACTTAATCTAGCACTCCCTGTTTCATGTAGGTCTACATAGAATGAATACAAAGTGCTTTACTGCTATTAAGCATAGGTGCACTGTGGAAGAAACCAAAAGTTGCAAAAAAAAGATACAACATCAATACCCACAGAAATCATATTTAAGACCTCAAAATCCAACACCCGAGAATTTAAAATTTTTCAAGTCTTTAAAAAATACAAAATTCAATTTAATACTTTTTAGAGACTGCAAGAAAGTGTGGAAGTAGAAAGGTTATAAAAAAGAAATATGGGAAAGATGTTTGTATGAAGTTGACCAAAAATCATGGATAGAACAGTGGCTGAAGCAGAATTAAAAGTAGTTTTGGAAGTATTCCAACTTTGAAAAAATATTTGGGGAACATCCAATATTTCATTACTGTTACAATCCATTAAGTTATAAATATTTGCAAAACCTTCTACAAAGAGATATTTGTAAATTCTACCATGCCATACTGACTGTTGATTTTCTGAAGTTTTTACTCTCTTAAGGTCAAATTGTTTCATTAGTACAGTATTAAACCATCAAAAAAGCATAATAAAGCTGTTGAATCATAGGTTTTACAATAAGTATTTTAAATAATTGTTCCAACTGCTATGTTTTACACAGAAAATATTAATTTTTTTTTGAAATACATTATACATTTTAAAATCACAATAATATGAAAAAAAAAAAAAACCTACATTTACCATTTGTAGAATGGTTTATGGTAATGAAGAACCAAAATAAAAACAAACCTTTTATTCTTTGCACCAAATAATCTTGGTTAACTGTGAGGTCTAAATATGGCAAAAGTGTGGCTAATTTTGGCACATGCTGACCTTTAGTCAGTGCTACTTGGCGCAGCGTAGAAAAGCTCACATCTAAGGATATAAACAAAACATACAACTATATACTTTGTATTTCAGTATTTCTTAGACATGCACTCTATCTAACCACATACAGTTTTTCCTTACCTTACTTGTGTCTATACATTTTGTAAGGATTCCTTATTTCCAGGCACTATATTGAAAGAAAACTGTCTGATGACACCAAATGCTGTTCAGCATTTCAAAATATAGTTGCCACTACCTCCCCTCAACATCTTTGCACAGAACAAATTTGTCAATAATAATGATTTTAAATTACTTTCCAAACCAATATTATCTTATGGAAAATATTCAAGATGTAAATATTCATAATTTTATATTCACAGACCATGGAGACATGATGATTGCCAAAGTTAAGCCAACATTATAAAGGATACTGCAGAAAGAGGAAAAGGTAAGAGATATGTAACAAGAAATCTCCTACACAGTAACTAATTTTTCTACACATTTTTTCATAGTACACTTCACTGTCCATCATGTGCTACTGTCAAATGATGTTGTGTATATTACAGGTGCATGACTATGTTGACATTGTTCCAGAATCTGTATTGAACATTAGTTAGGTGCAGATGAAGATTTAAAGACCAAATATCAGTTATCTTTCTGCAGTAGATTAAGGATCTTTAAAAATATTTCTTTGCAACATTAAAAACTGAAAACTTACATAGTATTAAAACCTCATGCCAATTTTATTCATACTTTGTTTTTAAAATTCCAGCTTCTACTTAATTTATTAATGTAATAAAATATCAATGTATGAACTGTTAGAAATTGTCGTCATTTGTAAGGTATATGGTTTCCAAGTATGCGAACTCTTTAGATACTAAATACACATTCAATTAGTAAGCTGGTGAAAAGGATAGCTTGAATCAGAACCAGAGTCAGAACATTATCTTATATACTTACTGTTGATACACCTACTGATACAAGTTACCAGTTTTATGTCTATCAGTGTAATTCACCAGTTTAAATTTCTCGCTATGGGTAGGTTCAAAGTACACATCACAATTTTTTTTAGAGTTACATTCAAAATTTAATTAAACTTCTTTATTGTCTTTGTATATGAATAAGGTTGGCATCAAAATATAGTTAAGAAATCAGATTTTAATACATGTTTTAAGTTCTTAATGTTATAAAGAAACACTTTAAGAAATCCTCAATCTCCTTTAGTATGAGAACTGTGATATTTATTCTCTAGGTCTTCCCTCATCTCCAAATTATCTATATTCCTTCCAAGAAGATAAGAATTTATTGTAAATTACACATTACTATACAGATGCTACCAGGTAAGCATAATTATTAGTTTGTGGAGCCATGAACTAGAAAAATAAGACCAACATGCCACACCTATCTGTTACATCCTCTCTTTCAGAAACGGTTAATACTTTCTGTTAGCATTTTGTACAATATAATTTATAGCTAATGTAAAGACAAGGTTTAATCTATCAAATGGCATATTATATTGCATTGGTTTCTGTACAAAAAACTTGTCTATGTTTCCTTCAGTTTGAAAAATTCTTTTAGAAATTTTATCATAGAGATAGAGAGCCAGATAAATTAAGATAGCTACTGAATTTTGTATGTGTTATAATTTTGTGTACTTTTGTGCATTACTTAATTAAATAAAAATCATTTAGTATACCATTAATTCAAACAAGAAGCTTAACTTCATCAACAGTTGGCAGTAAAAAAAAGACGACTTGGGTAGGAACTTTATTTCATGTTTTCATAAATATTCATCATTATTATAAATGTAACTAAAACGTAAGGATTAGAAACTTGTTTTAAAAATAATTATGATAACAATTATCTATGGAGTCTGTTCACAAGCAGATTCTGTATTACATAATTCAGTATGATAACATGAGCTACACAATCATACAGTGATTATTAGTTAGACTTGGTTCATATAGTGATAAAACAAAAAAGTACATTGTTTAGGATAAAAAGACAGTTTCATGTTAACACTTGCAGTATTTTTTTACGGTGTTTATGAGGTTAGTCAAATTGACTGAATGCATGTAGAGTTAGGGTAGAGAAAATAACAGATAAAATATAAAGTTTTACTGAAAATGTTTATTTAATTAAGAAGTGTAAAGTGATTATCAAATGAAACTTAACAATTTTCAAATAAAATTATTTTTAATTTAAATATGAAAATTACTTTGTACTTAGACCAGCCAACACTCTAACTCCATACTAGCATAGACAAGTTTTAAGTGTAAATACTTAATTAAAATTTTGATTTTTTTTGTATATAAAAACCTGCCAAATTTCATGAAGATACATAAAACATATTAAAAGTTATAGCACAGAAACTGATGGTTGAGGGAACTTTTCAACAACACTCACCAATAACTTTTATCTAATGAAATAGTAGGCTTCAATTATTACTCACCAATAACTTTTATCTAACAAAATAGTAGGCTCAATTATTATTCAACACCAACTTTTATCTAACAAAATAGCAGGCTTCAATTATTACTCAACACCAACTTTTATCTAACAAAATAGCAGGCTTCAATTATTACTCAACACCAACTTTTATCTAACAAAATAGTAGGCTTCAATTATTACTCAACACCAACTTTTATCTAACAAAATAGTAGGCTTCAATTATTACTCAACACCAACCTTTACCTAAAAAATTGTAGGCTTCAATTATTACTCGCCACCAACTTTTATCTGACAAAATAGTAGGCTTCAATTATTACTCAACACCAACTTTTATCTAACAAAATAGTAGGCTTCAATTATTACTCAACACCAACTTTTATCTAACAAAATAGTAGGTTTCAATTATTACTCACCACCAACTTTTATCTAACAAAATAGTAGGCTTCAATTATTACTCACCACCAACTTTTATCTAACAAAATAGTAGGCTTCAATTATTACTCACCACCAACTTTTATCTAACAAAATAGTAGGCTTCAATTATTACTCACCACCAACTTTTATCTAACAAAATAATAGGCTTCAATTATTACTCACCACCAACTTTTATCTAATAAAATAGTAGGCTTCAATTATTACTCACCACCAACTTTTATCTAACAAAATAGTAGGCTTCAATTATTACTCAACACCAACTTTATCTAACAAAATAGTAGGCTTCAATTATTACTCAACACCAACTTTTATCTAACAAAATAGTAGGCTTCAATTATTACTCAACACCAACTTTTATCTGACAAAATAGTAGGCTTCAATTATTACTCACCACCAACTTTTATCTAACAAAATAGTAGGCCTCTAATTATTACTCAACACCAACTTTTATCTAACAAAATAGTGGGCTTCAATTATTACTCAACACCAACCTTTATCTAACAAAATAGTAGGCTTCAATTATTACTCACCACCAACTTTTATCTAACAAAATAGTAGGCTTCAATTATTACTCAACACCAACTTTTATCTAACAAAATAGTAGGCTTCAATTATTACTCACCACCAACTTTTATCTAACAAAATAGTAGGCTTCAATTATTACTCAACACCAACTTTTATCTGACAAAATAGTAGGCTTCAATTATTACTCAACACTAACTTTTATCTAACAAAATAGTAGGCTTCAATTATTACTCAGCACCAACTTTTATCTGACAAAATAGTAGGCTACCTTTACCTAAAAAATTGTAGGCTTCAATTATTACTCACCACCAACTTTTATCTGACAAAATAGTAGGCTTCAATTATTACTCAACACCAACTTTTATCTAACAAAATAGTGGGCTTCAATTATTACTCAACACCAACTTTTATCTAACAAAATAGTAGGCTTCAATTATTACTCAACACCAACTTTTATCTAACAAAATAGTAGGCTTCAATTATTACTCACCACCAACTTTTATCTGACAAAATAGTAGGCTTCAATTATTACTCAACACCAACCTTTATCTAACAAAATAGTAGGCTTCAATTATTACTCACCACCAACTTTTATCTAACAAAATAGTAGGCTTCAATTATTACTCACCACCAACTTTTATCTGACAAAATAGTAGGCTTCAATTATTACTCAACACCAACTTTTATCTAACAAAATAGTAGGCTTCAATTATTACTCAACACTAACTTTTATCTAACAAAATAGTAGGCTTCAATTATTACTCAACACCAACTTTTATCTAACAAAATAGTGGGCTTCAATTATTACTCAACACCAACCTTTATCTAACAAAATAGTAGGCTTCAATTATTACTCAACACCAACTTTTATCTGATAGAATAGTAGGTTTTAATTATTATTCTTGCAGTGCATCAATAACCCCAAAATAAACAAAATTTGTGGTAGGAATTAACGTTTGAAAATCTTTCAGATCTTAGAACTAATTTCTGGGTCCTGGAAGACAATCAAGAGTGGTCAGAAGCTCTTGCTGCATATTAAGAAATTAAGTGCCTAACTAATCTGTAGAGAGCTGCTTGACTTAGAAGATGGGATATGAGAATTTAGGGAGAAGGTTCGATGGATATGCAATGTTTAGGAATGTGCTGATAAAGCCATGGAGGGTCTGTCATTTAGCAGCAGGTATGGAATATGTGGATAGCAGAGATGTCATCAGAGAAGGAGCAGGGAAATGGAGACAGAGTGAATGTGATTTAGTTTTGTGAGATTTCATAAAAGAAATTTTATTAAAGTTAGGGGATTTTGAAGAATTTTGATAATAAACTCTGATTAATTAGTTATAGTGTTGGATGCTTGTTTTCACTCAAAAAGGCTGCAACTGTGCAGTGATTGCAATTAAACCTTTAGTGTATACCTTTGACAAATCTTACTAGGTGTCTGTCTGTGTTTTATGCTAGTGTTTTGGTTAGTATTGAGAATGCTGTTGATTTCTAGGTGATTTTCTCAAGATGTTCAACAGGCTTATGAGTCTATGTGTGTTTAGTTCAAGTCTTTCATGAGGATGACTTTTATAATCGTGGACTTCCATACTGCTGAATAGTACGTGGAAAAATAATGATACATTACATACGGAGGCTGGGCGTTTAAGTATATTGTCAGAAATGTTTTTGATGATGTTGGTTGTGTTATTTATGTGATCTTCACCTGGAGCTGTACGTTTGAGTATTTTAAGGATGATTTTTATTTGTGTGAGGGTTTGTGTATGTGCAGTAGTTGTAATGTTCGTGTAACGTGGATAGGTCTATTGGGAATGAAGAGTTAAATATGGTGTAAATATGTAATTAATAATAGTGTTGGATGTCAAAAGTAGAGCCCAAATTCAGGAGAAGGTTTTTTTAAGGAAATGGATAAAAACTAGTAATCCTAAGATTCAGAGTCCAAGAATGCCAAGTATAAGGCCATTGTCAGCCCATAATCTGTAAAACTTTGACGTACATTTTCTTGTAGTTTCTTCTAAAATTATAAGTTCCTTTGCAAATGTCTTTGCTTATCTATTTCCACACACACTTAATGTCAACATGTAACCTTTAAACAATGGTACCAAAGTCCCTCTTCATACTTATAAAGCTGAGAAAGAGAGGACAAGTTGCTTAACATTTTACTATCTATTTTATAGCAGAATTTAAAATGCATATTAGTAAAACTGTTTAAAAGAACAGTTTATGGCTAGATTGGTGAAGAACTTTGACTCACCTCCAATCTGCAATTCTGCAGAGCCTAACCTCCTAAGACTTTCATTAATATTATCTATTTCTGTAGCCAGTTTCCTCAAGATTGTTTGGGTCAGCCACTAATGATTATAGAAGAGTACCGTGTTAAGAAACATTACAAATCAATTTAAATTCATTCATTAAAATGATTGATTTATCAGTATATTATTTTTCTAGTTAAATCATATTTTCGTATGGGTATTAACACTAATTCTACAATGTGTTCTACTACAATCTTTTCTGACTTTCACTTAAAAACAAAATTAGCTATATGAACTAATAATTTTAGTTTTACTTCTAAAGAAATTTATAAATTTACAAATTCCAAAGAGAATCAATAAATTTTAAAATATCATAATAAAGTCCCAGAAAAATTGCAGTAAACGTCCAGTTAACAAAGTTACAAAAAGAAAAGCACTAAACTTTCAAATAAAATTAATATAGTAAGAAATGTAATAAACACCAAGTTAGCAAAGTTATATGAAATAATGTTCAAAATAGTAAGCGTTAGTGAAAAATGTCTGATGCTAAAGTTCACCCTTCTTTCAACATGAAGTCTAGATAATAGTTAGATACAAGAACAAACTTTTAGTCTCGGAAGATATAATAAAGAAATATCAGGAACGTATAACTTGTTAAGATGCATCCTTGTAACTTAAATATATGTTAAATGTTTAAAAGTATAACCTTTCTCAGGTTTTCTACCCATACGTTAAGCTGGTTCTCTGTTATCTTCAACCTGCTGAACACCTGTAAAAGGGTTAATACCACATATTAACTTGATAAACTAAATACAGAAACAAAATCCAGAAATAAGGATGTACACTAAAGACATCATTTCTTTGAACTATAAGGCAAAGATTTTTAAGTTACATAAAATTTAAGTGTTTCTGTTAAAGAAGATTCATACTGGTGTTCCACTTAATACATGACATATGGTACAGAATACTTAGAAAGTGTATATACGAATTTTTTATACGAAATGTAATCATATTTATTCATTTTTTGTTTGATTTAATCATGTTTTTATTATTAAGTTCATTAAATACAACTATGGTCAAAAGAAGTTCTTTCATATTTTCTCTTTATTAGTAATCATACCAAATCAGGTAAATTGCAAAATAAATTAACAGCCAAAGAATGTAAATAAACAATGAAATATACATGAATAAAAATATTTCTGCTATCATAGCATATGAACATCAATACTTTTGGAACAAACTACAGAGGTTAAGTACATTTCATTAAAATGACATAAAACCTCATCAAGTTGTTACAGTCTATGTTAATCATGCTTCATTTGACAATATCAATCGTGAGTCCTGTATTGTAGTTTCTACTTGAAAAGGCACCATCACAGAACTATCACGACTAAAGCACATCATATTTCCCTTTAAACTTTCAGTAATCAAGCTGTCATATGAAAATTGTGGTTTCACAGCATCCATTTAAACAGTTCAATCACCTAGAAATACAAAGGCATTGCAGGAGTAGCATGAATACCCATTTCATTTTCCAAATGCTTGAAGTATGGAATACTTGAACTGATGTATGCATGACCCACATTTCTTTCTCATATGAAAATCCTTCTTGTTTATGTTGTGTACTGTTGACTTATTTACTCATGAATTCTCATCTTTTATATGATGCTGCATTTTGCTTACCACAAAAGTGGTTTGACTTGTTGCAGGCCTTTTTCTGAAAAATCCTGGTGGCTCAAGTTGAT
Organism: Tachypleus tridentatus; assembly: GCF_004210375.1. Taxonomy (NCBI): domain Eukaryota; kingdom Metazoa; phylum Arthropoda; class Merostomata; order Xiphosura; family Limulidae; genus Tachypleus; species Tachypleus tridentatus. The sequence goes on along the minus strand of NC_134825.1, from coordinate 16,179,557 downwards.
TCATATTGCTTAGTTTTCTAATACTATCAAGCACAAGAGATAACCCCCTCTTAGAAATTCTAAATCCATACTATGCACATACCTTTATTATTTGAATGTATGTCTATTTTGTTTTAGAATTGTCTATTACATACCCTTTGCATAAGTAATCCATTTCAGTAATATTACTATACCTAAAAAATTATAAAAGTAAAAAGTAGTTCTTATATATGTAGATTCACCATGGCTTTTTATCAGTTGTGGTTGTCATTTGATCTTCTGACTTGCACATTCAAAATTGTTTTCATAAAATGTTCCCAGCTCTTTACAATCTATGTACCTCTCATTTTGTTGAAATTTACAATTTCTATTTTTATGAAAACACAAGAAAATGCATATTCATTCTTAATGTTTTATATGATTATAAAATATGTACTTGAAACTATATGGACCATGAAAACTTAACTACCAGGAAATTTCTCTTATGTGCTTATTTACGTACTCTGGTGCAAACTGAAAAAATTAAAAAAAAAATGGTACAAAATCAAAATGATAATTTTATTTTAAACAAGTTAATATTCACTAGGATTCATTACAAAGAAACTGAACCACAACAGTGAGTTCAAAGTATATCATTACAGAATATACTTTCAGTTAATCAACATTAACAAACTGAATCACAATACTGTTTAAAAAAACAAGCTGTGTCATGAGATCACCAGAAAGAAAATAAACAACATGCAGAAGTTTTCTCTTTTTATCCTTCTTCAACTTCATTAGGGTTCAGTCTCAACTAATATTCTTTTTACAGCTGTATAAGTTAGTTCTCAGATCTTGTTAAGCCTCACTTTTCACTTTGTATTGCTTTATATGATTGCATACATTAGTTTCCCATCATTTTTGAATCTCACTTTATTTTTTTATGCCTGTATAAGTAGCTTCCCATCGTTGTTAAGCCTCTCATTTTACTGTTTTTTTATGTCTCCATTAGATAGTTTCCCATCCTTGTCAGGCCTCACTTTTCACTCTGTACTGTTTTTTTATGTCTCCATTAGATAGTTTCCCATCCTTGTTAAGCATCACTTTTCACTTTATCTTTTTTTTTTTTTTTTTTGATTGTGCAAGTTAGTTTTCCATTTTTGTTATGCCTCACTTTTCGCTTTGTATTATTTTATATGGTTGTGTTTCCCATCATTGTTGAGCCTCATCTGGCTACAGTTTTCAGTGTGCAATTTTCTATGGCTATACAAGTGCACATTTCCAATCCTTCTTGAGATTCACCATGTCTCAGTTTTCATTCTGTTGTGATTTTTAATAACTGAAAGACTATGACAATGAATGTTAAGGAAGCTGCATTTATATATCATTGATATGTGATAATTTCATGATTTCTTTCTGTTGATTGTAAAAAAAAATTTAGGCAAACATTTTGGAAATTTTTGTGGGTTCATATTAATTAAATTAACTGATTGTTTTTGGAGCCATCAAACATTAAGAACCATTGTAAGAAAAGTGATACATTGTATTCTCTATTGTAGATATTTGTTTATAGTTATTTTCTTTTAAAAAATGATTATACTAATAAACAAACAATGTCCTCACTATTTACTTTGATTTATTGTTTATTAATATTATACATTTATTACACAGATTATTAGCTTAATAGTTATGTTTTAGAACTAACCTAAAGCTGGCTGAACAGTGTGAAATATTGGTATTATGGTAAAAAAAAAAGCGCAAAAAGCAAAACAAACAAACAAACAGTAACAGTGAGGACACCTAGCTGATAAAATATTGTATTTTAATCATTACAAAAAAACGTATTCAATTCATTATACTGATGGCCAGGTTGAGTTTTGTACATAGCTTACTCTGATTACAAATTATTACTTCCTTTATGTTCCTAAAAATTCCATAATTTACAACTTTAAATTTGCTAGATTATTGATTATTATTATTATTATTGAAACATTATATTGTAAGAGGAAAATATGTAGCTGTACAAGTAGTGTATGTCTGCAAAAAGTAAAGTTAGTTAATATGATCATGATTGAGAAATTGTTTGTTTTTAGATAATACTTAGCCATTATGGATATTATATACACACATAATCAATACCACCTGGCAACAGTTAATTTGGAGCACAAAATCAGTGGATTTCTTCATGTTGGGAAACAGAATCTATTTTACTTACTCCATCTCCAGACAATCTTGTTGGTGAATCTGGATTATCCTTAGAGGAACCTGAAGACTGTGTAGATCTTGTTGCTGGTTGATACTGATACTTCCTTAACAGGTGTGTGTAATCTGTTGGGCTTCGTTGATAAAACATGTAGCTACCTCCTCCTGCTGTGTCCACTCTCACTGAGGTAAAATGAAAAACTACATGGAACTTTGCTGATAGTACCACAATGAATGATCTTATAAATGACAAGTAGAATTCAAGTAATAAGTATACACACACACACATACTAACTATTCCACCTGAATCTTTTATCTAATTACATAGTAAGAACAAGAACCACACCATTCTTCTTAAAACTGTAAAATCCTCAACTCCAAAACAACAGATTACAAATTCTCTATTAAAGAAAGCCTTTCCATTTTCAATGATCACCCAGCACTAAATAATAACATTAGTTGAACTCTGTTGTGATTATTCATTTCCAGTTTAAAGTTTTAACATTTCCTCAAACATGTGGTGGTTTAAATTTGTTTTATCCTTTCCTCACAATGATTTCTCTTAACTATGTTATTAAACATATGTCTGTCATACATTTTATCATTCATTCTCTTACACTGTTTAAATCTGAGTTCATTTTAATGTCTATTTGTTCAAAACAACTTAACAGCTAATGTTGTCTTTGGTAAATGGAATGATGCCAATTAATTGTCTGAAGTTTTAATGATGAATATAAAATTTTAAATAATTCCAAAACATCTGTGAATAATAGTTTTTTGGTATTCCCACATTTTAAACATTTATTTGGGTAAAAACATTAACACAAGAACTACAAAATAAAAGCAAATAAATATTTTTGTATGTCAGCATTTTGTTTCATAGAGCATTAGACCTTGTTTTCATTTTGTCATGCAGTTTATCAGAGTCTGGCTGTGGATATTGTCACAAACTTTCTTTACTAGCATTACCTTCCAACCTTCTTAAACAGATAGTCTAACGTTGAAACAGAGCTCTTGAAGTGTCAATTATATATATAGAACTTGGATATTCATTTAGTTATACATCTAATGATGTTATTTTCACTTCTAATTATGAATTAATTAAAATGGGGCATAAGAGTAGATGCTATCCTTTCATTTTGTTCTTAAGGGATCTTAAGATGTTGAAGGACTGCCATGTATCACTGAATATTGAAGAAAACTTTGGTGAAGTGAGAATCTATGTTAAAAAATACAGCTTTGTTTTTATAACTACACTTCTGGAAAAAAATCTTATAACATCTCAAGAAGAAATTCAAGTTTTTATTCAACAAGGAAAGCATACAGTTTAGTTACATAAATATCAGATAACAGAAACCAAGGAATATTCTTGAACGAGCAACATTATGTGAAGAAGTTTATAAAATATTAAATGACAGTAAAAATAAATCTACAAATCAAACACAACTGCAAATAAATTTTAAATTTCCAACTATGAATGTATGCAGAGATACAACGTTACTGGAGGCCCATGTTTGAATAATACTTGTTTTACTTAACATTCACAAACAGAATATTTGTGTTAAACAAATAGTTTCAAGTACTGATAACCATAAACTACACAATTTATGTTGAGACCAGATATATATATTTTATATCTACATGTTCTCTAAACTGATGTCTTTCAAAACTAATTAATCCCCTTCTATGTTTAAATGCAACTATTTATGATCAGGTTGATGGGTGTTGCTATCAGAAGTAAATATGCATATGCTATCACTAACAGGTGTTTCAGTGTTTAACACTCCTACGAAAAGTGGGACCTAATAGGCCCCAGAGCAACTTGAAAGGTTATTAATATTAGGCTAATAATTTTGTATTTAAATGAAATTGCCATTTAAATCTATTAATGAATGGATTAACGAGATTCCCACTGTCCCTATCTACTATCTAGCGAAACCACAGCCAGGGGAACGGGCTTGGAGAAATCAGGACTAGAAATGTCTTTTTGTAGGAGTGTTAAGAGATTTATCAGTAGAGCTTTAGAAGCTATTTTATATTACTGAAAGATATGTTCATGGCTCAATTACTGTTTTGAAAGGAGTAAAGTTTACTACTGGATGAAAACAAGAGCTTAAATCTATAACTAGTAACAAAGTAGTCACAACAGAACAACTATAACTGGTAACAGAATAGCCATAGCAGAAAAACTGTAACAAGCAACAGAATAGTCATAATAGAACTATAACTAGTAACAGAATACTCATAGAACAACTGTAAATAGTAACAGAATAGTCATAACACAACTGCAACTAGTAACAGAACAGTCATAACACAACTGTGACTAGTAACAGAACATTCATAACAAAAAAATTATAACAAGTAAAAGAATATTCACAGCACAATTATAACCAGTAACAGAATAGTCTTAACAGAAAACTATAACTAGCAGCAGAATAGTAATAGCACACCTTTAACTAGTACCAAACAGTCTTTAGCAGGACCATGACTATATATACGAGAAAGTTGGACTTTACAGTATATAGGTTCTTAATACAAACAATATAACTTACTCATATGTGCACGTTGTTCTCTGCTTTCATATTCTTTCAAATATTCATCTAAACTTTTAGCATCAGAAATTTCTTCTTGCCCTGTTGAAAGAGAAACATTTTATCATTTACAATTCATAAACAGCAAAACGTAGTCTCATTCCAAAACTAAATATTCTTATGAAAACATAAAAAGACAAAATTTTTGAATGATTATTGTGGAAAGGGATGTACACACGAGTTGAGCAAGTCTAAAGAGAATATACCCTTTCTATACACATCTTGTGAAGAGTGGTGTATGAAGAATGTTTATAATATATGTATATTGTTAAAAAGTGGTCTGTAAAAACACATCTGTAATATAACTCATGAAACAATATATTTCTCATGATTAGTCTTCAACATAAGCATGTTGTTGAAGGTTCTCTGAAACAATCAGTTTAACTTTCTCAATGTGGGCTCAGTCTATATGACTAATCACATGACCTCCTTTTACATTTAATACTTCTATCTCTTTATATAGCATGCATATTTCCACAATATTTGGCAGTCTTTCAGTCAATATTGTAAGCCTTTCATATGTAAACAATATTTTTTTAGTGAAGTATTTTAATAAATTAACATACAAGTATTTGTTTTGAATAGTCTGCATGAAAAGTAATTTTCACATTAAAATTAAAAATATCTTTCCTCATCTCAAAAAATATCAAATTTCTTTTGCATAATTCCTAAAATCTCACAAATTTAAGTATAGCACAAGTGTTGAATTTAGTTACTTTTACAAGTGAGAGTTTATTTCAGGTTTGTTTACCTAGCTGTTTGCGACTCATACATTGTGATGTTGAATACTTATAAAATGGTGATTGTTATGTTATTGCATCATCTTAGTAGAGCATTCTGCATTTTTCTCATTGTTTTAATTCAGTATTATACCATCATAGCACCTAGTACAGTGGAGTGCCATTAAGTCGCGGACCAGTAAACCGCGCAATCACTTAAGCCACTGTAGCAAGTCTTGTGAGCGAGGATTATCGTGGCTCACCGCTAATTTAAGAACGTGTAAAAACGAGGCTTACGAATTTAATCCTGGCTTTATAACTTCAAGGGGATATTTAAAAAGGATTTGCTTAAAATTGGGAAATAAATAAAATATATTACAATAGAAATCGATCGTTAATCTACCTTATCCGCTCTCTATGTCAGCTTCATGGAGGCCGCCATTGTTACCGAATCACACCTCTCCATACATTAAAGTTAATCCGTAGTAAATCCATGAAAAAAGTGATCAATAATTAAAGTATTATTTTTAATTTGATAATCCAATATAATGATCATGCAATGGCCTGGATGAGGCTCCTCAGCAGAGCTGTTGGCGACTTCAGCTTTTCAGTCACAAAGGTTTAAGCCGCGGTTAAGCAGGTTGACCCCCCAAATACCGTGGCTTAACAGCACTCCACTGTACTTTGCAGAATGTTCTAGATCTCTGTCAGAGTATAAATATGCATCAATGTAGTTTTAAAGATAAATATAGACTGCATGATTGTGAGTTTGGCCATAAAGTGTATACAGTATGGATTTTTAAACTGAATTTATTAAAGATTTATTGTAATAACATAATATAAAAGAATAAATAATTTTTAATTGTGTTCTATAGTAACTGAACCATCCTGCATAGAATTTGATGAAAACAGACAATTACTAAAAGTTCTGGATTCAACTATGGTAATCAATAGTGTAATGAAGAATTGTATATATGTTTGATTTGTATTAATATATTATCTTAAAACAAGTAGATTTTGTAACTTTCTTTATTGTTAAAATTTATCATCAAGAAGTCACAGATACTTACTGCAAAGAACCTGACCTATACAAAAAACCCAACAGCTGGTGTATAACAAAACAGCAAGCTCTCCCTTTCATGCTTTTCTCTCCTGGATTCTAAATCTCATGAAGGCTGGTTTATAACAAAACATCATATTCTCTTTTCATGCTTTTCTCTCTTGGATTCTAAATCTCATGAAGGTTGGTTTATAACAAAACATCAAGCTCTCCCTTTCATGCTTTTCTCTCCTGGATTCTAAATCTCATGAAGGCTGGTTTATAACAAAACATCATATTCTCTTTTCATGCTTTTCTCTCCTGGATTCTAAATCTCATGAAGGTTGGTTTATAACAAAACATCAAGCTCTTCCTTTCATGCTTTTCTCTCCTGGATCATACATCTCATGAAGGCGAGTGTATAACAAAACATCAAGCTCTACTTTCATGCTTCTCTCTCCTGGATCCCACATCTCATGAAGCCGAGTGTATAACAAAACACTGAATTCTTCTTTATCGCTACTCTTCAAACATTTATCCTTTGTGATCAACTTATCAGTTTGGTTAAAGAAAAATACTTTAAGTATGTCATTGTGGACAAATTTTGAGGAAATGATTATCAGAATATACCTAAATCTACTTGAAACATTGTAGAAAAATTTCATAATTACAGTATGCAGTGATAAGTTGTATCAACATTGGTCCCAAATCATACAAACCAAGAGAAAACATGATAACAAAGTTTTAGTGTGCAAGAATCTGAAACTGTGAACAATGAAGTGGTTGAAACGATACCAAATTTGAGGTACAATCAACCAAACACCACACAGTAGTGTTTTGTCAATCATACCTTAATTTTCCACAGTAGTTGAGCTGTACTTATTTTTTAGATATATTTACAAAATCATGTTATTATTAAGCTATTTCAGCAGTGATTCTTAAAGTGACTAAATGAAAAAGAGCCAGCTGTGTTTGGGGTTCCTTTCAGTAATATATTACTAACTACATGAAAAACAAAATTAGAGTTCACTGAAGGAAAATGCCTGATACTTTCAATGCCACAGAAACTGTGTAAGATGCACAAAGTATATCATATCTTTACTTCCTTACTCTACCAGCACTTTGTAAATAGAGAGGTTTCACAAACGGATAAAATACTCCTCGTCTTTTGGAAAATAATCAAACATCTTTATTGAGCTACTTTAATGTACTTTAATTTTTTTTTATCTGTGTTGTAGTTTTTGATTAAAATATTTTTTTGTTGAAATATGTTTCACTATGCTACTAAAGTTATCGATTTGACTACTGCTGTGTGTTAGTAGCCAACCTGGATATTGGCTTACAATTCATTTCACTACTATCTTCTCTATAGTGCATGATGGTGAGCAGAAATTATTCTGCTTATGCCAAAAATATTAGATGGGAATTTAATAACTGTTTACATATAGGGAGTGTTCATTGCAGTTAAGTACCATATGAATGATGGATAATAGAAACATCAGTTGCCTTAGGTGTTGATGATCTTGGTTTATTTAAGGATCATGAAGACAGAATGAAAATTACTACTTCAAGCTTCTGTGAAAACGTATAAAAGAACTAATATGCGAGAAATTTAAGCATGTATGTTTTATGATAACGTACTTCTGAATCCTCTGTACAATATTATGTGATGACACAAGATATATATATATATACACACCTCTCATGTGTTCAGTTTTCTTCTGTATACTGAACATCACAGTGCATAACATATAAATACCTCTCAGTTATTCCTTGCACTCTGTATATCATCATGTTGCACAATGTCTACACATCTCTAAAGTTATCCCCAGTACAATGTAAGTCACTGTGCAAAATGTATGTGCATGTTTTGTTTCTTGTCTATTCACTTTTTAGTCATTTTTCCAATAAATAATTGCAGTGACCAACTGTTTACCCCACTGGGTAATGTTACACTTGTAACACTACAAAGGATACTGACTCTCCTGTATTAAAACTTTTTTTATTTTAGTTATTCAGGTACATATACAGGCAAACTTTGAAAACAAGGTAAATATGTCATTTCTTCACAGCTTGGAATGTTAAATGTGCTCATGTAGAAAATTTTCTTCATATTTTGACTGATAATTACACAATATTTTATGACTAATATCTTAACTTAATATTACTCATTCTTTTAAATGCTTTTGCTATTCACTTCAGTAACTCAGTAAATATAACCACATTTTACAAAAGTTCTAACTAATACATACCTCTTAACCTTTTCCAGACAAGATTGGATGAACCAACCTAGTTCATAACTATTATGCATTCCTTACAATTTCCATACTATAACTTTAAATACAGTACACATATCATAATAAAATTTGAAAGACCTTTTGTAAACATAAGATTTTTTCACACAAAAATGTACAATATACAATGAACATGTGAATATACAATAGCTTTGTTTATCAGTTCAAATAGTTATTTTTATTTTGCAAAAGAAATACCATCAGTCATCTGAAAAATTTTAAATTTCAGTTGTATAATCTCTGAAACCTCTTGAATAATGATAACTTGTCGTTTTTGAGTAAAACTTTACATTTTATCTGTTATTTTCTCTACCCTAACCCTAAATACAAGGTCAGCCACTTTGACTAGCCTCATAACCACAAAAAGATCTAAACTTCCTTTTTCTCTTTCCAGAATGATTACATGTTGTAATATGAAATTGTATTTGTTTATTCTAACTAGCTATAAACCCATAACAGTATACACCTGTTTATATTTCAATGTTATTGTTTTTTGTCCTTTCACCCACGTCTAAATTAATATTCCTGTCATAAAATCTGTAAATCAACTGGTGAACATAGCACTCAAGTTACCCTACTGAATTACATAATGCAGAGACTACTCATTAACTGCTTGCAAGAAAATTTGTGAACAATTATTATTAATCTTTACTTTATCTACTCTAATCCCCTCTATCCTAAAAGGTTTCTAATTTTTACATATTAATTTTATAGTAATAAATAAAGAACGCACATGAAAAACAAGGAATAACCACCTATCCGAGTCTTCTTTTTTTTGGTGTCATCTGCCAATGAGACTTAACCCTACTTTTTCATGTTAATGATACTACTGCACTGAATATTTGTTCATTTAATTAAATAATGTACCAAAGAACACAGAATAATCACCTACAAAAAGGAAAGTTTGTCCCATAAATATCCCAATTTTCCTGGCTTCATAACTGTGCAACAAGAATCTTTAAAAATTAAGAATCATCTGCAAAGAAAACAATGTAATATATAATTTGATGGATTAATACCTTGGCATTCTATTAGTTTTAAATAACAGAGTATTCAGTGTCAGAAAGAACTACTGAAAATTTCTGAAAGAAGGGATGTGACAGGCGGTAGGGGTCTGAATTTTTATTTGACGGCTCTGTAACCAAATAAGATTGAAGGCTGTGCTCTGTAACCAAATAAGATTGAAGGCTGTGCTCTGTAACCAAATAAGATTGAAGGCTGTGCTCTGTAACCAAATAAGATTGAAGGCTGTGCTCTGTAACCAAATAAGATTGAAGGCTGTGCTCTGTAACCAAATAAGATTGAAGGCTGTGCTCTGTAACCAAATAAGATTGAAGGCTGTGAAAATTGTACTTTGCTTGAGTGATGTCAACATTGTAATGAGCAATAAATAAATTACAGAAGAGGGGATACCTAAAGAGTATATGTCACAATTCTCACATTACGGGAAATTGAGGATTTTTAAAATATTGCCTTATAAAATTAAGAACTTAACTCTTATATAATGTTAAAATATGGATTATTCACTAAATTTTAATACCAAGTGTATTTAATATTATGACAAGAAAGTAGTTTAATCAGATTTTGAATGTAACTCACAAACTTTCTGAAATACCCACAAAATACCTTTTCTGAAAGTTGAAACTTCAAACTTACCCAATAAATTGCTCGTGTTAGCTGTGGTGTTCCAACGTTTTTTTAAACCAGACTTTTCTGCACTGTCTGACAGAACTGGTGATGACCTTTTAGACCATGAAGTCTCTCTTGATCTCTATTCATGAAACACTGATATCAACTTGAGAAAATCTCAACTAGGTTTTACAAATTTACAACACTTATAATGTACTAATTCCATTACCAAATCAACAAACACTCCAAACCTTGAAACACTACAATTGATAAAAACTTTGCTACACAAACTTTCAAAATAAAGAGTAAATCATTTATGCTATGTGTGGATTTTAACATTAGGAAACTAATATTTTAACTTTAACTTGATAAATTGTTATAAAATATGAAACACATTTTATAAAAGACAACTTGTATTTTAAAAATTAATTAACAATAACATGTACATGGATAAATTACCTGTTCAACTGATCCAGGAAAGAACATCCAAGAAGAGCTGCTTAGACTGCCATCAGACATCATGCTAAAAATAATATTCAAATTAAAACACATATGAACAAAACTAACCAGGCTATTGTCATTTAATTCATATACTCCAGCACTCTGATGTGGTTCCAAATATTTTGATGAATTGTATTATATTAATTCTTTTGTTCTTAAAGTCATATGGTACTTTTAAGAAAGCCAGTAAGCAACTAAAAGATGAAGTGTCTGTACTGTAGTTTAGTCATTCTTTTTAAAATTTATGTTACTCTGAAGTCAGTGAGAAGTTTGTTATGTAATTTAATTCTTAAAATTTATGTGTGCCTCATTTATCTGCAGTTTTTAAAAGTTTTCTTAAAATAATTGTGCCATAACAATTCTAGATAATAATTCACATATTTTGGAGAAATTGTTGCTCAGAAATTTGGTTGCAAAACTTCACGTGTTGAAAGATATCTGGGGTTTTCATTGTCTGGTGTGCTCCTAAATCATAAGTCAGCTGGTTAAAGCTTATCCTTACCTCTTCTCATTTTATCTTTTAAGACAAGAATATAAAATATCTGTAACTTGGTTAACTATATCTGATTATTGGTTAAAAACATGGTATGCAAAAATATGTTACCTGTATGTGATTAGTGATTAAAAACATGGTACACAAAAATATGTTAACTGTATCTGATTAATAATTAAAAACATGATATGCAAAATATAAATTAAGATTTCATAAACATTTCACTCGTCTTCAGTTATCATCTGCTGTTCTATACTGCATGGTGAGCATCTTTTAATCACAGAGATAATTTATTTTCAGTGTTTTAACAAAGGCTTTTTATTGGTTTGTTTTCTGTAATAATGCCCAAATAGATTTGCACTAATTTTTTACTTGTTTTTTCACAGGTGTTGACAGTGTGGAAATACACATCTGGGTTTATAGATGAAAAAGTCCTTAAATTTATGAGCTATTTACATCTATTTTAGCAATTAAATTGAACTAAGATCTAAAAGGTAATCTATAGAGGAAATATTACAGGAGAAACAATGGAGTTGCATTTGTGTAACTCAAAAAATTCAGAGAAATCAAGCACGACTGACCAACTGGCACTTGGCTTTTATGATTGAGGAGATTTTTATAACTTTTATCACTGACCAACTGGCTCTTGGCTTTTATGATTGAGGAGATTTTTATAACTTTTATCAACAATGTGATTAAACAAGAGTAAAAATATTATAAATTAATAATTTTATTTAAATTAAAAAATAGGCTGATAGATGAGATACACACTAGTGTATCCTCTGTTACTTTATCCTGGTTGTTTGTTCTTCTTTTCCCTGACCAGCAAGATAATAAAGGCACTGGTATATTGTGAAGTTTATTAAGTGTACAACAGTGAGTCATCATTCCCAAAATTAACATACTGCTGCAGAGTTATTGTGAAGTTGATTATGCATTCTGAGTTTTCTTCTCAAAATTTATCTGTTACTGAGAAGTTAGTTATGCATACTGTAGAGTTTCCACTCTTAAAATGTATACATTACCATGAAGTCACTGAGAAGTTAGTTATGTGTACTGTAGAGAGTCTTCATTCTTAAAATGTATACATTACTGTGAAGTCACTGAGAAGTTGGTTAAATGTACTGTAGTGAGATGTCATATTGTTAGTAATGATACATCTACCTTAAGCTTGTCAAGGATAAGTATACAGTAATGATACATCAGCTTGAGCTAGCTGAGGATAAATATATTGTAATGACACATCATCTTGAGTTGAGTAAGGATAAATATACAGTAATGATACATCAGCTTGAGCTAGCTGAGGATAAATATATAGTAATGACACATCATCTTGAGTTGAGTAAGGATAAATATACAGTAATGATACATCAGCTTGAGCTAGCTGAGGATAAATATATTGTAATGACACATCATCTTGAGTTGAGTAAGGATAAATATATAGAAATGATACATCATCTTGAGTTGAGTAAGGATAAATATATAGAAATGATACATCATCTTGAGTTTGTAAAGGGTAAGTATCCAGTAACGATACATGTACCTTGAGTTTGCCCAACTGGCTGCTGAATAATCTACTGGTGTCATAGATAAAAAGGACTGAGATGAAAGTCTGCTGGAATGAAGTGAGGGTAGAAAGAATGAATTAACTGGAGATGGTGTCTGAGGACTAGAACTCAATGGTTCAGTGGATTTGGGAGCTTCCGTCTTAAAACCTACATCTGAATAACATACAAAATAAACAGTGAAACTACAGCATTTGACATTAAGGTTGGTTTACTCTATTAACATTTTAAAAATCTTTACAGAAAAAAATGTGTAATCCTTTCATTTCAATGAAACACTTCATGAGGAACTTAAGGATAATTTGAAATTAAAGGTTACCGTACTCTGAGTGATTTTTGGTGAAACAAAATACATGAATCTTGAATTACATTTGCTCTTTAAGCAGGTACAAATTCTTAGCAAAGCAACTAGTGAATCACTGAACAAATGGAAAATGTATTGACAATTTTTTACAACCTATATTGAAATATAAATATATAATCTCATGGCTAAAATGCATGTTATTTTTTTTTTTAAAGTTCAGAATGAATTGGTGGGGAAGGTTTAGTGAGTTGAAACACTACGAGTCCTATTACCAGATAATTCCAATGTTAGTGATATCTGATCAACAAACTATAGTTCCTTGTATTACAGCACATTTACAAAACTGATATAATTTTTCATTCAATCAAAAGCTTTAAAATCTAAATCAGTTGTAAAAGTTTATGAATTCTGTGAATCAAGTTACAAACAGCAATACCAACAATGAAACACTACTAAAGATAAAATATAATATTTCTTAAAAACTCTTTATACAAGAAGAGTATAACAAGAATAAAATTCGTATAAAATACCAATATGAGAATGATTGGCCTTATCATACAAGGAAGAAAGACTTGATATTTATCTTATACTTCATACATTAAATGTTCCTCTTACTTCAAATGTTAACCATACAATGTTTAATATTTGTAACTCCAAATATATTTGTACATTTTCTCTTACCTTGATCAGAAATAGCAAGCAACTTTTTAAAAGATGGGGTAACATATAAACAGTTTTGACCAAACATTTGCCACAAGTTCACAGATATACTGAACAATGCATTTGTTATGAACATCAGGGTCAAGAAGAATTCTGAAAATGTTCAAAAGTAAAAACTTATATGGAAAGTAAAATGTTTAACTGCCAAGAATTTTACAAATTTGTATACATAAATGAACCTTTGAAGAATGCTTATCAAAATTAAACTGATAAAAAGCAAAATGTTAAAAGCGTTTAGAGTAGTTTAACTTACGTCATGTGCAACAAAGAAAACCAATGTGCTGCAGTTTAAAAAAAAAAAAATATATGGACTAAGCTAACCAAAAATACAGCTTAATAGCCAATACACCCTTATCTCGATATTTTAGCTACCTTTTTTTGAAACTATAACATTTAAACTGACTGTAGATTGATATAAAATATAAAGATTTTATTAAAGAAACTTCTGACTTGTCTTTTGACAAATGATTCATCATTCTCCAAACCTTGAATATCTGCTAAGGTAGTTAAAACATCTACAGAGGAAGATGACCAGTAATTACACATTGTATTCCTGGTTTAGAGGAAGAGAGACATACAGGAAACCACCCATATGTAACAAGAGATTTGAAGATTTAGCTGAGTGAGGTGTTAATGTGAGAACACCACAGATAAAAACAAGTTTCATCAACAAAAATTAAATACCTTATTTCATGTACAATTGTTTTACAAGGTTTCCAGGAAAATAAAATAAAAGTGAATGAACTTGAAATTAAAATATAGTTAAAATAAATATTGCAAAAAAAAGCAAATACAGAAGTACTAAGACAATGATAAAACTTGCATAACACCATTTTAAGATCTCTTTTCAAGGTCATTTTAATTTTCCCTTAAAGTTGCAAAACTACAAATACACACACTCCTTATAACCAACCAGTCAGAAAAATGGCCCTGATATGATAAAATATTTTTGTTCTTGTTTTATTTCATAAGCACAGGACCAAGCAGAACTCAATGCAAACATATCATGAAACAGTAAATATGTTCCTGGATCAATAAAGCTACAAAAAGTAACACCTCTAGTTCAGTTTATTACTGAATATACTACAATCTAAAGTCGGGACTTTGAGAAATCTAATAATTTTGTATGTAATAACGATATATTGTAGCAGAATAGGGCCACATCAATCAACCACCTTAATCTATGCTAAAATATCCCTGTAATTTTCTGAACACCATCATGTAAGCCTAATCCAAAAATTATACGAAAAGTACACAGTTGTTTGCATTTTCAGCAAATTTTACAACTTGATCTTGAATTTTGCTTTGAATCTCATATGTTTTGTAGGTGTTTTGACATTCATCTGATGAATATATCACCAAAATGATAACTAGAATGCATTTTGAGAAATTGTTGAGGTAATTTCCTAGAATTTCAAAACAAATATCAGCATGTCATACATTAACACGTGTTAAGTATCAGGTCATCTCATACAGTTATGACAGAAAGTGTTCATACCCCTGCGTCCTGAGTAGTTAGATAAAGTATATGTAGATAACAGCATACTTAAATGTAATAACATACAGTATTTTGAGTTAAAAGATATTTTGCATTTAATAGTTAAGTGTATTAGAAATTTTATAACAGAGAAAATTGTACCCATGAAAGAATTAAAAGAAATATGAACTAGCCCTTTACAACAGGAAGTGTTAACATTTTCAGATAGCTGTTTCCTTTTGATTTTGTACATTCTGTCTGCGAGGTTTGCATATCACCCATTCTATGAAAATTCCCACCTAATTTTGCATCTGTCTGTATGAACTTGTGCTAATGCACAATGATGTATTATGCAGAAAAACCCTCCACCGACCAGAGTGCAACACACCTTCATGTGCAGATACTCCCACTATATTTGCATGCAAGAATCTCCTTTTTTTTTTTTTTTTATATAAGACAATACAGATACGTGTACTGAAATAAAGGATGAGTGTTACGGTTTTTTAATACAAGGAGACAGATTCTTTAGATCAGATGTTTATGAGTTTATAAATGGACATCACACAACCCACTTGTTTTAAAATAATATATTCAAAAGAAGTTACAAGTATGTACAAAAATTCATTATACTATTGGTTACCACAGTTGTATTTAAAGCTTTAAATAATCCACCTTTTCATCTCAAATCCACACAGGCTAGTTCAGTTATTATAGAATCCAAATGACAAGCTGAATACCAACAGAATCAGTGATAAATTGGCTTAAGTTATCTGTTAGGTTACCACAGTTATTTAAGAGTTTTAAATAGTTGTGTCTTTTTTGTCAAATTCATACAGGCAGGTTCAACTAAATTAGAACACCATTTGAGAAGACAGTTCATTCTTGACTGTCTCTGTTGCCACAATATTACAGTGAAACTCACTTCAAATATCATCTAGTAAACCTAAATCATTTATCATGCAATCTAATTTCATTTTAACTACCTTAAATTTAATTTCTTAAACTTACTTTTGGTTATCACAGCTGTATCCAGAACTTTAACTGATTGTCTCTCTCTCTCTTTTTTGTGTGTCAAAAGTCAACACAACAAGCTGGTTCAGTTCTTTATAACACAACTGACAAGACAATTATTTTCTCCTACCTCTGTTGTTTCAACACTACTGTGAAACTCACTTTAGAAATCACTTGTAAATGTTAATCATTCACACAGTTATCTCTGTCACTTAACTTCCTTTCTGTATCTGCATGAATCTGTGACATGACAGAATCATTTAGAAGTATCTAGTCTTCTAAGTAACAATATTACACATAATGATAAAAACTTAGAAGTACAAATGCTAAACTACATACAGAATGTGTGACTTATACTGAGTTACTTAAAACTTGACACAATTACATTCTAACACTTGTTGTGAAAAATAAATAATAATTAAATATTAAATCCTTAAATAAACTAAATAATAACTGTTAAATCAAACAGTATTGTATATTCAAATTTAGATGAAAAAGTGTACAAATCAGAAACAGATTTTCAAGTTAGGAAAAATGTTAACTGTTGAAACACTCACTCATTTCCATACAGGAATATCTAGAATCCCACATTAAGATTGTTAATGAACCATTGCAGAGATTATGATTATCCATATAAGCTCCTCTCAGAAAGTATCTGAAGAAACCCCATGGGGTGTACCATCTTATGGCAGGAGCTGCAAATGGACAACTCAAGAGAAACCACATCTTGTTTTATCCAGGGTATACTATTCACTCATTTATAAGAAAAGGCTGAAAATAGCCATAAATGCCTTGCATGGATGGGTAGAGTACACACATGATCATCTAAGGACTCGTTCATAAGTGACTGGATGGCCAATGCAGAGACGTTAGGGCTCGTTCAAACTGTACGTAATGTACTCACCATTCCTGCTATCAGACGCAAAGGGTCAAAACCAGTTGTGAGGGAAGGGTACTTGTAATAAGTATCCATGCTCACCACCTCGACTGTTAGTCACTACAGGTTCAATGTCAGCTGCAGGAAAAATAGAGCATACTTACGTAGCCTCTACTCTATCATCAATCACTATGGGCTATGGAAGTAGACCAAGAGTGATACATTACAGTTGTATTGGGACTAGTTCATTCAACTGTCAGACTCTGTGGGTTCAAGTTAGCTTCAGGAGCAGGAACTGTGACAGAAAGGTGAATATAAATGAGTGATATATTGGGTACATGCTATCCTTAGGAGCAGGAACTGTGACAGAAAGGCGTATATAAATGAGTGATATATTGGGTACATGCTATCCTCAGGAGCAGGAACTGTGACAGAAAGGTGTATATAAATGAGTGATATATTGGGTACATGCTATCCTCAGGAGCAGGAACTGTGACAGAAAGGCATATATAAATGAGTGATATATTGGGTACATGCTATCCTCAGGAGCAGGAACTGTGACAGAAAGGCGTATATAAATGAGTGATATATTGGGTACATGCTATCCTCAGAAGCAGGAACTGTGACAGAAAGGCATATTTAAATGAGTGATATATTGGGTACATGCTATCCTCAGGAGCAGGAACTGTCAGAGAAAGAGAAACTGAAAGAAAAAGTCGTGAGAACTACAAATGGAGGAAAAGAGTAACAAAATACTGAGTAGCTAACACAGGACATCAGATTAGAAAGGAAATAGGAGGAATGGAGTGACCATAGTTTCCTGCCATAAAATATGAAGGAACAAACACATGGTTAGGATTGAGGAGGAAGTATGTAAGGTAATGAGAATGGAGGAAGAAACAAGGGTATGTGTATATGTAAAGAATAGCGATCACAAGTAAGTTGGAAGAAAACCAGCATGTAGGGGTTAGTTACTTGACTGTTTGCCATTTTATGGCACAAAGCAACCAGGCTATCTGTGCCAAAAAACAGTAAAAAATTAAAAATAAAGTAAAATTATTACAATGGCAGTGATAGCCCTAGATCAGACAGACTTCAGTTGCAGTGTCAGCAAGCTTGAATACCAAAATGGCCTGGTATCCAGAAGAACTGGATAGAAGTAGATGTTAAAGATAAATGGATTAGTCAGGTTTGAATACCAGTGAGATCAGAGTAAGAACTAACGTAATGTGATTCTAGGACAAGTAGAGAGCTAAGCGAGTCAGTATAAATAGTACAATTCGAGTACTGCTCAGCTTCTATATGATTCAGTACAAGAGAAATGGCATACAATTCAGCAGTGAACCACAAGCAACCATGGCAAGGTTCACAGAGTCACCTGATTTTGAACCATCAGTATAAATGGGAATGGAAGGATGGTTTAAAGTGGGGTCCAATATCTTCAAGGCTGAGGTCCTAGCAAAGCCATAGACTGAAGACCCATAGCCCAGTTTGATTGAATGAGGGCATGATAGATTTTCAGCATAGAACATCAACCTGCTCCTCAAGAGGTGGAAGAGAAGACACAGAGGACTTTCAGTGCTCTTGTACATTTGACTCGTAGCTGCTTGATGTGTGGTATAAAGGCCAGCTTAGGTTAAAGATAAGCCCCAAAAACTTTACCTCTGACACCACGGGAAGCACAACTTCAACTTCACTGACACAGAGTTCAGGATTGGGGTGAATATCTCATTGGTGGCAAAAGAACATGCAAATGGTTTTAGAGAGAGAAAAGTTAAAACTGTTTGCTGTGATACACTTTATTGAGGGCAGCCTGTAGCTGCTGCTAAATAAACCTCATGTTTGACAACGGGCATGAGATATGGAAGTCGTCAACATAGAGCTTGTTTGCAACAGGAAGAAGTTGTCCAATGATGGCATTAATGTTTATACTAAAACATTTGGCACTCAAGACACAGTCCTGAGGAAATCCAGGTTCCTGTAGGAAAGAATGAGAAAGTATCAAAGAGAACTTGGAATGGCTTGCCCATTAAAATTTTTTCAATAAAATTGTGCAAATGCCCACACAACCCATATGAGTGGAGGTCTTGCAAAATGTCATACCTCCATCTAATACTGTAAGCCTTCTCAAGGTAAAAGAATACTGACACAAGATGTTGTTGCTTGAGAAAGACTCCTCTGATTGATGTTTCAAGTCAAATCAGGTAGTCCACAGTGGAGAGCTGTTACCAGAGCACACACAGGGTGGGCAAGAGGATTGTTTGATTCAAGGAACCAAACAAGACAAGCATTAGCCATCTTCTCCAAGGTCTTACAGAGACAGGTCGTCAAAACAATTGGACTAATTTGAAGGGACCGTGGGATCTTTCCTAGGCTTAGGGACAGGTAGGACAACAGTCTGGTGCCACACACCAGGAAGAGCATTCTCCCACTAGATCTGGTTAAAAACAACCAGTAAAATGGCAAGAGAAGAAGGAGAGAGATGGCACAGCATCTTATAGTGTATATTATCAGGTCCAACTCATGAAGAGCAAGCTTGAGTTCCACCAGTGTATAGGGGTGATTATAGCCATAGAGACCATCAGCCCAAAATGAAAGAGGCAATGACTCTGTCTGAGTGTTGATGGCTAAAAAGGTGGAGGATGAAATAGAAGTGTTACATACCCAACAAAAGCTTTTGCCACAAGTATCGACAATGCTCTGGGTATTAGCAATTTCCTGGCCATCAGAGAACAAGATCAAAAGGGAAAGAGAATTACACTGCCCACTTGTAAAATAAGAAGCTGTAGAAGGTGGTAGATATGTTAAGCAAAAACCTGAGACAGAAGAAACATACAGTTAAAAGAACAACTGTTCTGTGAAAGAGCAGAAATAGGTTACAAATCAAAGAGGAAATAATGACAGTAAGATCAAGATGATGGAAGTGGTAGAAGATGACAAGAGTAGAACAAAGGGACAGCTACAAGATCAGGAGGATAGACCAGACTAATCCCACACATAAAGATAAAGAAATGTCTTCTTATTCCAATAAAAGGGAGATGGGTTAGGATGAAACAGAAGGGATCGAATGTTTGGAATGAGAAGTCAGGGCTGAAACAGAAGGAAACTGAATAATAGAAACTACGATTGGGATCACCTGTGAAGAACCACCAAAAAAACTCTGCAAAGGTTGTCCACAAGAGAGCAAAGACCTGAGGGAGGATGGGGAGAAGAAGATAAGAATAAAGATGGGATCAGTTCTGACTGAAAGAACAGAAAGGAGTGAGAAATAAAGCACAGGAGACCAGAAGAAAGAAAGGTTAGCAATTATAAGTAATGTTGAAAACACATCTTGCAACGATGTGCAGTACCCTTAGAACATGACAAGTTATGAAACTCATCCAAATAGAAAAAAACAACTCAAATCTGTATCTGAACATTATCTACTATGAGCACATAGGGGTAAGTATCCACAACTAAACATTATTTACAATGTGCAACTACATCTAAATCTTATCTTCTAATTGTAAATGAAAGAGTAATTAACCAAATTATTTATTATAACCTACATGGACACAGTAAGGAGTAATGAATGACATTCAAATATTACTTTCCATGTGTATAAATTATGGAACAAACAAATGAAATTAAACATTATTTTCAATGTGTAAACATTAAGAAATTAAGTCTACACATTATCATACTGAAATATAATTTGCTATGTGTTCATGGTCAGAAATAATGAAACAGAAGTAAATACAATCAACAAAGTGAACATCTCAAAGATGAAGGAACTAGAACAAAGCATTATACAGTGTGTGTATGTTTTATGAATTTTGTGCAAAGCTACACAAAGGCTACCAGCTAGCTGTCCCTAATTTAGCAGTAGACCTGGAGGAAAGCATCTAGTTATTATGCAAACTCTTGGGATACCATTTTACTAACAAATAGTGGAATTGACCATCACATTATAATGCCCCCATGGCTGAAAGAGCACGCATGTTTGGTGTGACAGGAATTCAAACCCATGACCATTTGATTATGAGTGAAGATGTACGTATTAAGAAATAATGAAAAATTACTTTCTATGTGAAAAAAGGAGTAAGTTACTATGATTAAACATAATCTGTGTGTTATGTGTTAGGCAGTAATGAACTCGATCTAAACATTATCACCAAAATGTATATGTTAGAGTTTGTAACTACATATAAACACAAACAATTAAAATGTAAATGAAAAAGACCAATATACCATGACCAAACTTTATATGTTCATTAGAAGTAAAGAGCTGTCTCACATAATCTCCTCTATGTACATGTAAAGAAGTAAGAATCAGAAATGGTGGTAAATTATTTTGTGTGAGGAATTTCATCACCCACATTAGCAGAGAAAGGATTCACACTGATCCATCAAATCATATTAAGTATGTTAAACTCAATTAAATTGAAATAGGAAAGTAAAAAATAATCACAAATCTCAGAAAACTCAAAGCAAGTCTGAATGTGACCGTGCTGGGGAAAACAAAAAAAATCATTCTGATACACAAGTGCAGAGGGAGTATTTGCACATGGAGGTGTGTCACAATAAAGTTGGTGGTGGGTTTTACAGCATGATACACCACTGCATTTCAGCACGAGTTCACTTTGACACACAAGTTTTCATAAAACTGGTGGCATACAAGTCTCTCAGGCTGAATTAGCAAAGTCAAGAAGAATTAGCTATCTGTGTCCAGACGTGAATATCTGTTTCAGAAAAACTGCTCCTCTTGTATACTACATAGCAGTTTATTGTGTTTGTAGTTCATCAGTGTTAGGTGATTACTGCTTTTTAAGAAACAGTTCCTAACAGCTCTAGGAAACAGTTAAGCATATCATCCTTGTATACTTTAGCATCTAACCTTTGGCCTTGCCAAACTGGCAATTTTATTTCACTTTTGAGAATATGGTGCTATCAATACAAACTACCAAGTTCTTGCCATACTGGTGGTTCCAATTTTATTGTGTGTCATAACAATGTTGGAAACTCCTCCATCCCACACTACTTTGCTTCTAATAATTCAGTCTTACTACACAGAACTTGCAACTGTTTCTCCTAAACAAACACTTGGGTCACATAGTTCTTTATCTAAGAAATTGAAGAATGTGTATACTGATGTGAGTAGACTTAATCTTCTTGTATGTGAGCAACAGCAGAGTCAAAAGACTGGAAAATCACATACATTAGCTCACTCCATGTGACACCAAAGAACTGGTAAGATGCATTTACTGATTAGTAACCTTGGACTTCCCATCCTGCTTATATATTCTTGTATACATGCCTTGTATCAATTTCTGAAGTCCTTAATGCCTATCTGGTCAAAGTATGTTGAGGGAGTCAAAAAACACTGAAGATCAAATAAGAATGTTTATGTATTGTTCATATACAACATTAACAATGTCAAGACTTGGTCAAGTTTGCTTATATTCAGTAAACAGAGATAATATTTCTGTTCTTTGATTCAATTTAGATATGTAAATAAAATGCAATAAATCTTTCAAAGTTAAAGCTTTTTCATAAACTGGCAACTGAACAATTAATCGTTTTCACAATACTATTATATTCTTATAAACCTTACTTCAGATAACTTTATGGATGTTTTCCAAACTTTTTAGGACAGGTGAATACAAATACTTGAACTTCATCCCAGTTTACTAATAGGAATCTAAAATAGGGTTCAAGTATCACACTTCCATGCTAACATTAAACTAAAATTTGTGGACCACTTGTCAAGAAATACAATAAAAAAATAACTCATTAAATATAAATATTCTTCTTATCATATAACTTCACCTTTATAAATATTACACTTTGATTTTATATTACATTTTCCTAATGTATGAATTTCTCTCACACCAAATATTATTCATAGCTTGTCACGATAAAAAATTGTCTTGCTAAAGATTATTCACTCAAAATAAAATATCTTGCTACTGAATACTGTTGAATTCTAATGTCAAATAATCTCTTATTGAATATATTTTTAAATTGTACTTTCAAATAATTTCTTACTGAGAATACTGTTTAAATTCTACTGTCAAATAGTTTCTTACCAAATACTATTAAAATGCTTTAATGTAGGATACTAGAAAAGCTCAGTTATTTATATTTTTCTTTTACCATTTTAAAATTATCAACTAAAATACAAATGATACTATATGAATTTTTTTTTGTACATGTTTGTTGGCTACTTTGTACCAAAGTAGATCTATAAACTTCATTATTATCTACTGTAATTAGAAGTTTCCCAGTTCCCTTTAATCAATATAATCTCTAAACAACACAGACAAATTTACCAACTTGATGTTTATACATAATACCAGACTTTAACAGATTTAATTTACTATGTAGAATAAGTCAATTTCTATATAATGCTATGTTTCATATATTTCATCACTAACCATCAGTTTCCATATTATAACTTTTAACAAGTTTTGTGCATCTTTACAAAAGTTTTTAAACTTTTAGCAAACATTACAAGTCTTTAGCAGATAATAAGATCTGAATTTTTGATTAATTATTTTTTACTAAACATTTGTCTGTGAATGTATGGAGTCAGAGTGTTGACTGCTCCAAGTGCAAAGTGATTTTCATGTTTTTCTTCATTTAAAATTTTCCAAATTTCATTTTTTATAATCTCTAAAACTTCACAAATATTAAATGTTTTTTTTTCTTCCAGAAAAATTATATCTTTTATTTTCTCTATCATAATTTTATATGGAGTTGGCCAATTTCACTAACCTCATAACCACCAAAACAGTTTAAAGGTTGAAACATATAAAACTGAGTGACACATTTCTCTCCTCTTTAGTGTACATCACAAAGTTCCAAAGTCCTTCTGAGAGTTTCTACACCTAATCTCTTCTCATGTATTTCTCACATTTATTTCACTGTTAGTGGATGAAGAAACATGTTAATTATAAAGCAATGAATCATTGCTCCTGCCTTCAGACTATGTATGTGATATCAGAATACACTACCATTGATGACAAACAAGTTAATGCAGTGCAACTACCAGAACTTTCCCAGAGAGTTTATCAAATCATGGTTATAAGAACACAATGAGAGAGGATTTATTAGCTTATTTATAGTAGAGTGGTTGTTAAAGAGAATGATCTAATAAAAGTGAAAGAAAATGTTTATGATATAGCTTTGTACAATGCCAAAGTCTATGATTCAATAAACCTTATATGTATTCAGTAGTTGTTTTTTATGTTTTCAATGGAATAAGTGTACAAAGTCTGCAAGTTCTTATGAACATATATCTTATTTACTCATAAATACTTAATTTCTAGTTCTTTTCTTTAAAGTATAATATAATAAATAAAAACATATCACAAAAACAATGATTTCTAGTACTTATATCACAAAACTGACTTGTACTCATGTGTCATACTTGATAAGCCTCATTTACTCTTTATCTGAATAAGGTATTTAAAAAAAACAAGTAATTTCTGTTCAGAGTAATGTCTTACTCAACAGACTTCAAGATTTCCAGTCAAATACAAGTATCTTCTTCAAGTAAAATGTAAACAACTGTCATATTTCATAAGTTTGGAATGTGTCTTCCTATTTGTTATATATATGTATTTCCTAAGACATCTACACCTCATGATGCATTGGTTGAGAGAGTTAACACTTAGGTTACTAAGCAGAATAAGTGAATTTGTATATAATGTTTTTACATCTCTGGTACAGTGCAGACAATTAATTGGAATACACAAACATAATCAACTTACCAAAATACCATAACATTGGTACATCTTCGCAGAAGTAACGAGATACAGATCCTAGTTTACTACAGGAAGAAACATTATATGTGTTTTAATTACTTGTGTCCTTCTGAAAAATAGCCATACAAATATCATTTAACACTTGAGAAAGTTTTAAATTACTATTATTTGAGTTTAAGTTACAAGCATATTTGTACTTAAAAAATCTCTGATGAACCATGCTGAATTCATTAATACAGACAGGAATCTTCCTTTATAAAAACGAGTTGCATGTGGTGATTTAGTGGCATAATTAGAGGTGCAGCTTGTCCATGGTAGAAAGATCAGTAACTAAAACACTATTATTAGCTAATCACAAAAGTGAACTTTTCCTGAAGTTTTAAGCTGCTTTTGTTGGATTGTACTAACAGTTCTCTAGTACAAAGTACAATCTTTTTAAAACAAAAAAATAGGTAAAAAACATTTCAAAGTTTGAGTTTATAAATAGGTAATTTACAGGTAATTTAGTCAAAGATCAAATACAACATCATGTGTGTATTGTGAATATGTATAAGTACACAATAGAATGGGATGTTGTTTTGAGTAAAGGTCTTCTCTAGGGTGCTAGTTGCAATTGGACAACAAGGGGGTTTAAGTTGGTTAACTACTAAAACCGAGTCTTATACTTAACAAGAGAAACTTAAAAAATTTTAAATTATATTTTACAACAAAGTTACATTGTCCAAATTCTCCATTTTCATCAAAATGTGTAAAAAAAATTCTTGGAACTGTAATTAATCCTATCAAATACTGTTTAAAAGAAAACGAGTGATATCACCCAGTGTATCACCCTTCATATGAAGTATTTCAGTATACAAAAATACAATAAATACTCAGTATGATGTAATACATGGATCCAATGAGCAGTCAACAGTGAAAAAGTTTGTAATTCAAGAGTAAAGACTATATAAATAAATAATACTTACATATCTATAAATAATATTATTGCTATTATGAAACTAATAACTCCCCACAAAAGGGATGTCCTAGCTCTTTGTACAGCAACCTTGCGTGCTAGGATGAAGTCTGCATTTTCAGAAACAAGAGATCTTGAGGAAGACATGTCTGTTTATAAAAGAGAAAGACGATTATTTATTCATAAACTACACGAATAAAATGTATAATGAAGTTTCTTTTTACAATCAATCAAACTGATAAGATCTTGAGGAAGACATGTCTGTTTATAAAAGAGAAAGATGATTAATTATTCATAAACTACATGAATAAAATTTGTAATAAAGTTTCTTTTTACAATCAATCAAACCAACAACATAATTATCTCTGTTATAGATGAAAGATGACAATAACAATGAATTATCATTGTTAGATATACATTGTACAGAGAGAAAATAACAAAATTAGCTCAGTAATGTAGTACCATAAAAACCAAAGGATGTTTTAACAAGTCTATTGTTATCTTTCATCCATAAGAGATAATTATATTGTTGGTTTGACTGATTGTAAAAAGAAACTTTATTACAAATTTTATTCATGTAGTTTATGAATAATGTTTATAGTTTATACATTGTAGAAGAATAAGTTTTTTATTTTTAAAGGAAAGCTGCAAACGTGTAGTCTCTGCTTAATGGACTTTGATAGACAAACTTACTAGTATACAAAATGTTTTCAAAATATTCAACACTTTGTCCATTTATCATTTCCAACATTAAAATCTATTTAAATCAGTAATAAGGGAAATCAAAATAAATCATCCTTTTCTTTAACCCTTTCACTGTGGTTGTGACATATATTTCACATTGCACTTTTTAAACAAGAGTTGGCATCATCTTCCAGACCTTTACAGACATCATGTTGGCATTAATAACTGTAATTGTATTTGTTAAACAGAAGTTTTCCAAAAACCTTTCCACATATTTCATTACATATTGTATCAAAATAGTTTATTTACAGCATAACACTATTTAAAATTATCTCAGTCAACATTAAAATACTACGTGTTACCTACAGTGCTGAATGTACAACCATTACATATGTGTGAAGTGGGATATTAGATTATTAATATATTATGTAATATAAAAGTTTTAATTATTATAATGTTGGGACATCAGATTATTATTAATATACTATAGAATACAGAAGTTCTCATTATTGAAATATTGGGATATTAGAATATTAATACACCATGTAATACAGAAGTTTTAATTACTATAATACTGGGATATTAGATTATCATAAGTATACTGTGTAATATAGAAGTTTTTTATTATTGTAGTACTGGAATATTAGGTTATCATTACTATACTGTGTAACACAGAAGTTTTAATTATTGTAAATCTTATCTTTTAAAGTTTTATAACTGATAGGGAATAAGTAATAAGAAAATTCAGATCCTAATCACAACAACTGTCATTATAATACCAACACCATTCAAAGTCTTATATGAAAGCACAGACTAATGAAAGGCTAATTTAATTGTTGTTATCCAGCTTCTATGATTTTGGATAAAACAATTTTCAGGGACAACAATGGATCTATTAGTCCATCTAGACTGTCCCATCTCTAATATAAACTAAAACTGTTAAAAAAAAACACAAAAAACTAAACCTCAAAGTTAGTTGTTATCATTCATAAAGTTTCAAGTTTTCTCTGAAACTCACTTAAAGAACACATTGCAACTGAAAAAGAATGCTGAAAAGTTAAGCTGTTAGACTTCTGAAAGTTATTTTATGTTAACATCATAATTTGTAGTAATTTGGGTTAAATAACACAATAATAACTGAATATAATAATTTTGGGAAATAAAAGCAAGCCTGTAAAGGTTTAACTTAGAGTCTGGTGGTGTAAATTTGACAACTATGTTAAAATAGGCTTAGAAAGTGTAATGGCATTTTAGGTTTCTAGGTATATTTCAACCTTCTGGTATACTGTTAAACAGGATAGAAAAACTGTTTTATTAAATAAATACAATCTTAAGAACTAGCATACTGTTTCTTGGTGTTTTAAATTCTACACATACTGTTACACAGTAGATAGGCTATCAATCAAACTAATTACATTTTATTAATAACGTTACATATATTGTCACTTATATTATAAATCATTAAGTTCTGTTTCTCAGTTTCCTATAATTAAAGATATGCTTTAGTGTGAAAACAAAGTAATGATGAAAAAAATATTATTGGTTCTTAAACATTAGGCTTAACAGAAAGAGTTAACAATAGGTTACTGGTATTTGGTATTAAGTATTTATTTTCATGCTATACAGTCATGTGAAAATGTTAGGTCACCCTATGAAAGCCTGTGTATTTTTGTAACATTTTTGGATATATAGATATTTAATCTCAATTTTAACAATACTGAGAGATTATAGGAATATAACAAAACAATTAAAACTAAAGAAAAGACTTTTCAAGATCTTCTGTAAATGTACTTCTACAAAAATGCATATTCGAACTGAGGAAAAAGTTAGGACACCCTACCCCCTAATAGATAGTGTTACCCCATTTGGCTGAAATAATTGCACTGAGACGCTTCTTGTAGCCATCTACCAGTCTCTGACATCGGTCTGAAGAGAGTTTTCCCCACTCCTCAATGAAGAATTCTTTCAGCTGTCAGATGTTTGAGGGGTTTCTTGCATGTACAGCCCCGTTTCAAGTCACCCCACAGCATCTCAATGGTATTAAGATCTGGGCTTTGACTCGGCCATTTCAGGACTCTTTATTTCTTAGTTTTCAGCCAGTCCTTGGTGAATTTACTGGTATGTTTTGGGTCATTGTCGTGTTGCAGGGTCCAGTTCCGCTTCAGCTTTAATTTTCTTACAGATGGACTCACATGTTCCTCAAGCACCTTCTGATAGACAGTAGAATTCATGGTGGATTCTATGATTGTGAACTGTCCAGGTCCTGCTGCAGCAAAGCAGCCCCAAACCATGACACTTCCACCTCCATACTTCACAGTTGGTATGAGGTTCTTTTCCTGGAATGCTGTATTTGGTTTACGCCAAACATGTCCTCTGTTCTGGTGTCCAAATAATTCAATGTTAGACTCATCTGTCCAAAAAACATTATTCCAGAAGTCCTGGTCTTTGTCTACATTCTCTCTGGCAAACTTCAGTCTGGCTTTGACGTTTCTTTTAGAGAGCAAAGGTTTCCTCCTTGCACACCTCCCATGCAAGTTAAACTTGTGCAGTCTCTTTCTGATTGTAAAGGTATGCACTTTCACATCAACAGTAGCCAGAGCCTGCTGTAGGTCTCGTGATGTTAGTGTGTTTGGAGACCTCTTTTAGCATCTTGCGGTCTGCTATCGGGGTGATCTTGCTTGGACGATTAGACCTGGGCATGTTGCCAGTTGTTTTGAAAGCCCTCCACTTGTTGACTATTTTCCGGACAGTGGAATGGCTGATTTCAAAATCTCTTGGGATCTTTTTAAATCCCTTACCAGACTCATAAGCTGCTACAATTTTCTTTCTGAAGGCCTCAGACAGCTCTTTTGTTCTCACCATGGTGCTCACTCTCACTTTAACAGTCAGGAGTACACCAAACTAAATGTCTGAGGTTTAAACAGGGCAAGCATCATTCAAAATGCTAAGTAACGATCTTCTAATCATGTGCACCTAGTGTGATACACTTGTGTGTGAGTTGAGCCATTTTAAGTGGGAATAAATGTGGGGGTGTCCTAACTTTTTCCTCAGTTAACATATGCATTTTTGAAGAATTACATTTACAGAAGATCTTGAAAAGTCTTTTCTTCAGTTTTAATTGTTTAGTTATATTCCTATAATATCTCAGTATTGTTAAAATTGAGATTAAATATAGATATATCCAAAAATGTTACAAAAATACACAGGCTTTCATAGGGTGTCCTAACTTTTTCACATGACTAAGTATAAACACAATGGTTAAGACTAGCATTAAGCATTCACAGTTTGCCAAGTGTAATGGTTGCAATGAACGAGTTTTATTTGGGAACTAGGGACTGACGTACTTTTAAGAAACCTAGTAATGAAAATTTGCAATTAGTGCAGAGAGTTTGTAAGTTGGAGGCTATCATGATTAAGGTAGGGGCAACAGATACAGAGAAGCATAGACTAGGGAATGTGGTAACAGAATTTCAGGAAGAGCTTAAGATTTTACATGGCAAGGAATACATCAGCTAATGTGACATTCAGGAAGTTGGAAGAAGCATTATCATAGTAAAAAGTAGTGAATTTAGTCATAATGACTTTATTCTGTTGAGCAACAAATTTCAGCAGATGATATACTATTAGAGAGAAGAAAAACAAAAGGGTTAGAGAAGGATATGGATCATACAGTTATAGGTGATTCCTTGACAAGGCATTTGGATAAAATAGTCTGTGGAATAAATAGGGAGAAAGAAACAGGTTATACTATTTAGAGACATAGGGAGTATATAACTGACAGAGCAAGAGATATAATAAAGGTGGGCTTGAAAGAATGCAGTTTTTTTGGTACATGTATGGCACAATGATGTAGTGAAATGTAGGTCAGAGAAGTTATTTAATAAGTACAGGTTGAAAAAAGGCATTTAAAGAAAAAAAACAACACAAATTTTGTCAGCTGAACTGCCAAGAATTGTGGGGATGAAGTGGTACCAAAGTGGACAAACTTTCTCTTCCACCCAAAAAAGTCCAAAAGGCAACAACCCAAGCTTGGAATTTTGGGATTGTGCATGTCTTACTCAGCTAAAGAAATAGAACTAATCCCATCTGGAATCATGAAAATTTATCCTTACTTCCCGTCTTTATGGGCAAGGAGCATTTCACTTGTCCCTAGAGTTATGAAGAGGATGTAGAATGGTGTGCTTATCCAAAGACCTACAATGGGAATACTCCACAATCAGAATTACAAGAAGATAGTGGACCTGCTTCCATAAGTCAGAATTACAAGAAGGTAGGGGACCTGCTTCCATAAGCAACATGTTAAATCAATATTGATAAAAAAAAAAAGAAATTCACACCCAAACTGAATAGCTTAGCATCAAATCTGAAGTAGGCCCCCATGGATGCTCTCCTACAAACATCTAAGAAAAACATCCAGAGACCCAGATAAGAGGGCCTTCAACTTTACCCTCTTCTTCAAGAGTAAAGGAAAACACTCGAACATTCTGAAGGAAATATCTGTACCCACTACTCCATTGACTGAAAACAGTGTGTGGTAAGGACTCTTTAGCTCCACCAGTAGAATCTCTAGAATAATGTGTATGATGGAGTCCTCAGGCACAGTGCTCTAGAAACAGTGCAATAGTCAAATCAAGTTTTCAAAATTGTTAAAAGCATACTGACCCTGATTTATTCAATCTCATGACTGACAAGGATGGGCAAGATCCTCTTTACCTTTATTCATGATAGTTGATAAGTGGTAGTCCAGCAGAATATGGTAATACCATCTGATAAGCACACAGGTGGTCTTATGGAACATCTTATTTCTACAGAGCCTGTTGCAACCAGTAGGACGTTTGTTTAAATTTGGTCTAATGCAGAAGTGGATTGATAAAATAACACCTGGCTCGGCAACACTCCCCACAGAGTAGAATCCAATGAAAAAAAAAGAAAAAAAAGAGGTAAAGGACCCCAGAAAAGAAAGAGACAAGGGGAGTACAAAAATACTCACTCCTCATAATCTAACAGATGTTTTTAAAACAGGTGCAGGGGACAGTTGAAAATCCTCAGAAGAAACTGCCAGATTATATAAAGAATGTGAGTGAAAGGTATCGGGAGAAAGCCACATACCAGCCTGTTTGATGACCTTCGGAAGGTAATTGAAACAGGCCACAAAAGACACAGAAATATGATGAATCTGATGAGGTGTGACTCTCAGAAGTTTCCTTGCAAAGAAAGTTCAGAATAATCAACATAGATATTTGCAAATCTACCTTGTTAAAGAAATTGGAATTCCTTAGACAAACCAAAGAATCCCTATGAATACAGAGTCAAGTATCATCACCTCAAAAAAAAAAGGTAGTGCAAGCCACACACCACTTTAGGGCTCTGAGAGGAAATAATTCATCAGTGTTTAATTAGCCACAGAGGTAAGATATAGCTGGCAAAATAATTGATAAGAAGTATTTATCATCTTCCCTAGCTGCCAGACTTGGAAAGAAAGGAACTAAAAGGGTATATATAGCAAATCCAAAATGGAGCAATAAAATCCTGTGCACATATAGTACAAACAATTCTTACCAATGACATTTACATGCTAGCAGCAACAAAAAGAGAGTAACATTAAGGGAAATGTGATACATGGTACCTGAGGCTAAAGATTTAAATAGTTGTTGAGAAAAAGCATTTAATATTACCCTAAACTGCCAGCAATGTAAAAGAAAAGGCCATTTGAAAAAATGACTAAATAACTGGATGGACTACCATCAGCTCTTAAGTAGAGGACTGAATCACAGCCAGAACTCTGATTAAAAGAAGGCCTATGAAAAAAATAGAGGTGCAACAACATCCAATCTACAATGAATGCATCTACTGTCAAAGCCTAAGGATGAGGTATTATGGTTCACAACACGTACAGTTGAGTATAAAAGAGTTACAAATGTGTTGATCACTTGAGACCTGAACTTAGAGCAAATCTAACAGGAAACCTTGCAATGGAGAATCCACATGGACATGAGAGTCAATTAGGTTAAGACAGGTGACCTGTTATGAAATTCACCACCCCAAAAAAATGCCATGCTAGGCTGATACAATGGGAGTAAGCTTCCCACAGAGAAGTAGCAAAAGTTTGAAAATAAAGGTCCTGAGAACGTGTTCCTATGACAGGAAAGTTAAGAGACCATTGTGAAAACAATGGAAAGAATCATAATGATATTCATCTGTAATAGATCTAGACTGTGAATCATAACAGGACAGTAAGAAGTTTGAAATTATTGATGTGGAAGGAAGGTTCACCTCCCATCCATATACCATGGAATTCCTAACCTCCAGTATATGCACCCAATCTCTGAGGTGAGGCATATATGAAAAGATGAAACCTGTAATACAGGTATATTGATGGTAGTGTTGAAATGACTCAACCACTACTCGAAAACTAAGATGCAGTTCCCAAGGAAAACTGGATGGTTCAGTGGAGTAGAATTCCTGACTGACTGGATGTATAATAACTACTGAAAGGATAGTATACACGCTCATCTCCACCAAATCAGAGATTCCTGGAATGCCAAAATCCACAAAAAAAAAGATAGAAATAAAACCATCCATATATGCAAGAGCATCATTGTCCATTCCATAGCCTGGAGCCAAATGAGAAAAGTAACGAGTAAAAGTGTGAAAAGTAATAAACTAAAACTCTTCTGAAGCTCAGTTCTTGAAGATGGTTTAGAGAATGCTATTATTCAAAAGGGTGATAATAAGAGGGAAAGATTAAGATCTCTTGAAATGTTTTAAGTAAAGAGGAAAAAACTCAAGGGTGCACGGCTTATACTTTTTAAGATTTTATTAGAGGTTAAGAATTCCTGGCTGAAAGTAATACCTTTTGATTATATGATGCTAGCCTCAGTTTAGGAAATATCTTTAAAACTCCATTGTTATGTTTTAATTGGGTAGTCAGTCTATGGGTTAGTTAACCTTCAAAAGTTAAAACACTGAAAGAGTTTGAGAGGATATGAGTGTTTAAGGAGATTACAATTTATTTTAAAAGGGGTTTCCTTATAAAAGATTGGAATAGAGTAATAGTAGAAAATCAGATAGCTTAAATGGGTCAAGTAGCCCCTACAAATTTGTTTACATTACAGGTTAGCCACTCAGCAGAAAGCTTTATTTTTTATTGATATGAACCTGATATATAGTTACTTACCACAAGGGAGAAAAATCCAAGTAATAAACTGGTTCACACTTCCTCTGAATAATGGAACAGTTAATATAAACTCAAAATAATAAGTAAATGGTATTATATAAACAATATTATATTATTAATCACTTCTCTAATTCTAATCTTTGAATGCATGCTACATCCGATACAAGTTTCACCAAGCCAGAAAAGTCACAGATGTCCAATCCCTGCTATCAAGACATCTCTGGTTGGGGAAGAGACAGTGTTTTAATAAGACAGCATAATATATATACTGTCAGAGTGGTATTATTATTATTACAGTACTAGTACTAGTCATAATGGTATTACTTCTAGTATTGTGTCACATAATACAGTCATAGTGGTATTAGTAGTAATAATGTACTATTTGTAGTTAGTCTGGTGAACCCTGGTACAGTGGTACTGGTATTAAGTGAACACCGTATACAACAAATATACTGACGTTAACATATCATTAAGCATTCCTCTTTACTTTCACTCAAAATTTCTTGAAGGTCAAGAACTTTATTACGTATTCTACTCATTACTGTTATACTTACAACCTACCGTTAGTGCTATAAATTCCACTTACGGCGTTGTTGTAACTGTTACTCACTCAAGTTACTGTGTTAATAACTAAAGTATAGGAAACAGATATGTACTACTGTAACCGATATAACTTAAAACTATTAGTATTATATTCCATTTAATAAACATACCTTTTAATAGTTCAAAACAGTCTCTACTGAATTGTTAGAGATATTTTTTGCTTCCTAATACTTCAGTTTAAAGTTTACTTTAAACCACCAACATAAAGTAGTTTAATCTATGAATTTTGTAAGAAAATTCATACTTAATTTTCCCGTTTGAAAAGCAGATTCTCACGCCAAATAACAGCGCCCTCACCCTAATTCAGAAATAAATAAAAAGATGTGATTGACTTTGTGATTCAAAGTTAAAAGCAAGGTAACATACAGAGTGTCCCAAAAATGTACACATACTTTGAATGATTATAAATACAATGTTTATTAAGATATATCTAGGTTTTGTATTCCAAGTTTAAGAAGAAAGGTGTATAATCTTTTGAGTTATCGCAGGTGTTCGAACCGATGACCGTTCTGATCTAAGCACTACTGATAACGCGGACAGATGGAATTGCAAACTTCACGAATCATTTCATTTGGTATTTGGGTTCATTCTCTTTCTCTTGTTGCTCTCAGCTTATTGATTTTTGCAGGTTTTGTGTTATAAACCCTATCTTTGACGTATCCCCATAAAAAAAAGTCCAGAGGTGTGAGGTTTGGTGAGCGTGGGGGAAATTCAGTGCTACTTCTTCACCCAATCCATCTGTTCGGCAAATTTTCGTCAAGATAGGTACTCACATTACGATGGTAGTGGGGAGGTGCTTCATTTTGTTGGAAATAAAACTTCTCATATCAAAATTGCTTTCAAGTGCGTGGCAGGATATATTCTTGCAGTAAGTTCAGATAAATGAGACCAGTGACTGTGTTTTCGAAAAAGAATGGTCCAATTACGCCAAACGTTGATAATTCACACCACTCTGAACCCCTGGTAAGCTTACGTAATGCTCAATCGCAAAATGCGGGTTCTGAGGTGCCCAGTAGGTGCAGTTGTGGCGATTAACTGAACTATTTAACATAAAGATGGCCTCATCGCTCCAGACAATCTTGTTTGAAAACTGTGCATCTTATGCAGATTTTGCCAGGTACCATTCCCAAAATTCAACTTTCCAGTCAGGATCATCTTCATTAAGGGCGTGGACTAATGCCGGAATAAAACGTTTCTAATTAACGTTTTTAAACATGCGACGGATGCTCGATTTTGGGATTCCTGTCTCACGGGCTATTTGACGAACAGATTTTCTTGGAGATCGGTGGAAACTTTCCATCAGCTCTGCTTCTCGTGTAGGACTGATGGACGACCGCGGTCTTCCAGAATGATGCCTTTTATGGACGTCTTGAACAGTTCCATTTGTTTCAAGCTTATCTCTGATACGAGTAATAGTGAGTCAATTTGATAAATCTGTTTGAAACTCCCTTCTAAACCTTTTTTGCACTTCAGCTACGTTCTCGCACTTCCAGTAGCACTTTAAGATAAATTTCTTTTTTTCAAATTTTAGTCTTGCTTCTGCCATTACTTCAAATCAATTGCACCTGTAAGAAAAGAAAGGTTAAGTGAGTTATAATCATTCAAAGTGTGTGTACATGTTTTTGGGAATCATGTAGTTGAAGCCGAATTATGATATAATTAGAGTAAACATTAATCAAAAGAAAAAGTAACTTAAGATTAAATGATGCAAACGTTTGCGTTAACATAATATTTTGTGACCATATGGAACTTATTGGTTCATCTCGGCTGTTTCTAAACTAAGCCCCCGCCAAGGTTTCCCCTCCTCTCAGGAACCATTTTAATAACCCTTTTCTGATTCAATGTTTTTCCTAAGGTAAAAAGTCCAAGACTGAAAGCAACGTTCCAAATGTGGCCGAATCAGTGACATGTACAATGAAATTATACCTTATTTGGACATGTATTTAATATTTTCGTGAATACAAACTAAAATCCTATCTCCTCTATCACTAGCAAGAGCACACTGCTTAGATGACTTAAGAGACTGATCTTCTATTACACCAAGATCTCTTTTCTTCATAACACTGTTCATGTGGTCTTTTTCATTCGAAGAATCTGACACGTTTTCATAAACAAGACCATAATTCACAATTCGTGCTTGATTAAATCCAATTGAAATTTCATAGACACCCCAAATCGTGAGATGACTTGACAGACGAGTGTCATCGCAAATGTTTTTGTTTCTTGATTAGGAAAAAACATATAATTCTTCTCAAGTGCTTATGATTGGGCTGAGTGCTTTAAAGTGATGATTATTTTAAAATAATATATTCATAGAAATGAAATGTAATTATAACTGTTCATTACACTGTTGGACTCCACAGTTGTTTGTATCCAGAGATTTAAATAGTTGTTTGTTTTTCCCCCAAGTCCACAAATGCTGGTTTATTTACTTTAAACCACAATTGTCAAGACACATAATTTTTCTTTATTCTGTTATTACAATGCAATCTGTGACATCTTGACTTTCAAAATCGCCACAACGTTCCCTTTGTGGCTAAATCACAATCATGTGGTCTAGCTCTACTTATCTTTCGAACTGAATTTTCATTGTGTATTTATTCATGAACACAGGTCTAGAATGTTCCTTATACTAATTAATGTTATGATTCAATAACAATTTATTAAATCATCAAGAGTAACTTAGAATTGCCTAGTAACAGCAATAATATAGCAACTGCCAATTCACAACAACTGAACAACAGAATATGTGATTTGTAAACAATTATGTAAAAAAGCTTGTGATGAACTATCACTTTTAAAAATAACTAAATGTAACACTCATTCTATATAAGCTATTTAAGTTATAATATTTCTATTAAATGTAAATTGAAACAGCCGTTTATATTTAAAAGTAAATCTCTTTTCAAAAGAATTATTTACAATATTTTTACTACTATATTAAAAGATTGTTTTCAAGTCATGTATAAAGTTTAATTATACAGTCTGCAGTAACAATGGCAGTCCTTTTGATGGTTTCTATGCAAAATTGATAATTCTGGAAACACAACTCCCACCTCATGATCCTCACGCTGTCAGTTTTGCACCACTGGATGTACTCAAAAGGCTGATGGTCTGTCTGGATTATAAACTCCTTCCATTAGAGGTAGTTCTGGAAGTTCTGTATGACAGATAGGATAGCCAGACACTCTTTACAATCACAGAGTAGCTTTCTACTACTAAACAGCTTTTTTGATGCTTTACATTATGGAAAACATTCCGTCTTCATGCTCTGGAAGAAGTATTGTTTCAATTACAACATCTGAAGTACTGGCCTGAATGATGAACTTCTTAACGTGTTCTTCAATTTTTTGGAATGCCATCTGCTGTGGTTGTTCTCATTTCACCTTGTTGAGTTGTCATTTCTTTGTCAATTCAGTCAGTGATCTACCAACTTCAACAACGTTGAGAATGAGCTTCGTTTAGTATTTTACTACCAGACACGATTTGACTTGCTGCTGGGCATTGAAGCTGGTGAATTTCGTATGCAGGTTAGCTTCTCCTCTTATTTGACTACCTGTTGATCGCCAATAACTGATGCACCACTCATCCAAACAGCTTTTTGAATTTCTTCAGGTGGTTTTTCCCATCTAGCTGTGTGTTTCAGAATATTGTTTACATAATGTTCATTGTTGGTGGTTTTGTGTATCATTTTTAATTCATGTGGTTGAATGTTGGTGTGAGTTGAGTAACTCTAATGATATCATTTAAAACTGGTAACATTAGTTTATTGTGACAACATCTGTCTTCTTTTTTATATTCTGTTTCCACCAAGATCTGCTAGTAATCTTTACTAAGGTCAATTTTGGTAAAAAATTTGACCCTTCTGTCATGATAGCTTTTGGGTGGCTCTAGATTTGTAGTCGAACTTCGTGATGAGGCTCAGCTTCCAGAAATCTATACAGAAGCAGTTTGAGCCATCATCTTTTTTCTTAGTGATTAACATTGGTGAAAAGTAGCCTGAATTCTAAAACACACTTATTCTGTCTTCTAACGTTGCCTAAATGTCTTGCTTGATCAAGTTCCTAATCACATTGGACAAACGATAGGACTTCATCTTGCTTGGGTCCCTGGACTTGATCTTCTGTTGCACAAAGTTTATCCTTGTTTAGTCTAACTGTGAAAACATATGCAAACTGATACTGACACAGTAACATTTGTAGCTATTTCTTCTGCTTGCCTGTCAAATCTTTGCTGATGTTAGCATCTTTATATATATCATCTCCACCTAGCAATCTTAAGTATAACAGGTTTTGATCTTCAATGAAAAAGTCACGATTTTCTGCATCCATAATAGCTATACCTGTAATGTTAATCTGTGCCTCAAAAGCTGGACCCACCAAGTCTTCTCCCCTCTCAAAGTAATTCTTCAATGATTGGCATGGTATACTTTTATTTTCCATCTACTTTTACTTTGTAGTCCATTCTTTTGACCACTTCTTGAACTTCAAAAGGCCCTTTCCAATGCAAGGTTAGTTTGTTGACGTATGTCAGCAGCAGAATCAAGACTTTCTGTCCGATATTGAAATACCAATCCTTGCTTCTGACTGCTTTGAGCTGCATACTGACTTTCACACAAAAGTTGACAGGTTTCTTCGAGCCAATTTCTGAGGTCTAATATATATACTGGCAAGGGGTTCTTCATATCAGACTCTTTTCTTCTCATATCTATAGATCTTTCTATATTTTCCTTGGACATCGTATTGTTCTTCCATATAGTAGTTCAAAGGGAACTCCAGACTGGTTCCTCCATCTTGTACACACTTATAGAACTTCTAGGTAGGTAAATACTAGTACTAGCTGCAACTACTTGACCTAGTTATGTGTTCTCTCTTGATACATCTTTTGCAACATGTTTTTTAAGACTTCATTAACTTTCTCACAAAGACCATTACATATGGAGTTGTAGAGGATGGTGTAGAGCTTTCTAGTATCAATGAGTCTGCATACCTCTTGCATAAGTTCAGGGACAAACTGGGTTCCTCTGACACTTAAGACTTCCTTTGGAAAGCCTACTTTGTAGAACACATCCAAGAGGACTTCTAATACTCTCTTAGGCTCAGTACTATGAGTTCTTGGTAAGATAGCTCATATCAGCTGCCCTTGCCGAATACAGGTACTATTAGTGCGATCAAATCTGCAGCTATTTTGCTGAATGGCTCTTCTATGAAAGGCTTCTCATTCAGTGTCAGTTTGGCTACCTTCAGTCTATGTATTGTTCTTTGGCAGATGTCATATTATCTAGAGAATCTAGTCATTAGCTTTGATGACCCTTGGCCAATGGAAGTTGCTGGTGTTCCTGTCAACCAAATTCCGAACTCCTAGGTGTCCTTTTACAATCAACTTGTGAGTCAGGTTCATCACTTGATTCCAGTATTCTGTTGGTACAACGATCGATGTAACTTCCCCAGTGGAACTGTCTAGATAGATCCAGTACAGCACTGTAGTTCCAGTCCTTTATTCTCTAAATCCTTTTGTTCTTTGTCTTATGTTCGACGTTCCCCCATGCACTGTCTCAACGTTTTTGCAGTGAAAGTCTTTCTTCTGTGCTTCCCTTCAATTCCTGTAGACTTACATTCCAAACGTCATCTTTGGAGACTAGCAGAGGCTTGATTTCTTTCTTGCTTTTTTTCACGAAGTTCTGTGATGACTCTTGACGACAAAAAACCAATTTGAAATAAAAATGTATCTCAGGACTTTATGAAAAAATCAAGCCTTTGCTAGTCTCCAAAAGTGACATATTTAGGTCGAATTACCTACGAAGATCGAAACGTTGTTCTCTGCTTTATTAGTAAAAGTGTTAATACCCATACCAGCCATTCTGAGATACATTTCTATGGTGACTGCTGATGCCTCATCAGTTTCTTTTTTGTCTGGTTCCTCCAGACTGCTATTTCCAGGTATATTGCTAATCATCACGTCATTGATGGTATATTCATACACATGGCCTCAAATTCTCTCGCGTAGTGTAGAGTGTCCATATGAATTATTATCATGGAAAACTTTCTCACTGTCCCATCAATCAGTACACAGAATGTATCTTGCCCAACATCTAACCATTAGATACTAGACTTGTTCTCAATGCTGCACCAAATGTGTTACATGATTTTCACTTTCTTGTCCTTGACACAGCCTTCACTTACTAGCATATTGTGGTTTTTGGCTTTGTTAACTCGCTTACAAAGTTGTGCTGACCATCAATCACGAACTGTTTAATTATGATGACAACACTTCCTTCTGGTGAGTTGTCTCTTTTCTTGTTTTTTGCCAACATCATCTTTGTAGGTAGCTCCAGGTGTTTTAGATGAAAGTTTTGTTGTTGCTTATTGGTGGAAAAACTCCACTCACTTTCATCTATTTTATAGCAAGCAGATCATCTCTTCTCTCTTATGTCTCTTGATTTCTTATCACCTTTGGTGGCATTTTGCTTCTGGCCAGCTTCATCTGGTTTCGTATTTGACTAGTTAATTTTGAATATGTCAGTTATAAAGCCTCCATGGGCTTTCATATACTGCTAGGCCTGGCATGGCCAAGTGGTTAAGGCACTTGACTTGTTATCCAAGAGTCGGAGGTTCGAATTCCTCTCACACCAAACATGCTCGCCCTTTCAGCTGTGGGGGCGTTATAATGTGACGGTCAATCCCACTATTTGTTGGTAAAAGAGTAGCCCAAGAGTTGGCGGTTGGTGGTAATGACTATCTGCCTTCCCTCTAGTCTTACACTGCTATGTTAGGGACGGCTAGCGCAGATAGCCCTATTGTAGCTTTGCGAAAATTTAAAACAAATGTATGCTGCTTTGCAAGCTTCATCGTTTCGTCCATGTCTTTCACTGTTTTCTCTCTTTTAAGAACAGTAATATTTCAGTAGAGCATATGATCATGAACTGTTTAGGTATTAGTAGATTTGCCAGTCCTTTCAAGCTATCTTCACCCTTGAACATGCCAATCCTCTTTGGGAAGTATTGCCATAAATTGAAATATAGTTCCATTAGTGCTAAGTTTGACTTCTTTGAACTTCTAGCAAAAACTTTTTTTCTGAAAGTTCATAGTATTTCAGCAAAGCCACTTTTAAAATGTGATAGTCCGTGGTACCTTCTCACGTCAAATCTCCATATATTTTTAGGCCTTCTATTGTGAGAAGTGTGCTGAGACAGGTTTCTCAGTTGCCTCTGTCCCAGTTCTGACTTTGGGTAAGTCTTTCACACCTTTTCAGGAAAGCATTCATATCTTCCATGATGACGAGAACTCCACTTGAAGTAAAAATGTATTCTAAAGACGGCTAACATGGGTATTCAACTTTAATTAAAATAAAGTACAGAACAACGTTTCGACC
Source organism: Tachypleus tridentatus (assembly GCF_004210375.1). Taxonomy (NCBI): domain Eukaryota; kingdom Metazoa; phylum Arthropoda; class Merostomata; order Xiphosura; family Limulidae; genus Tachypleus; species Tachypleus tridentatus. The sequence continues at coordinate 16,137,639 of NC_134825.1, read as the reverse complement.
TCCTTAGGCCATCTTCACGGAAATTTGTTATAATAATTTCATAATTTGCATTGGTTAATTAAGGTAGCCGATTTATGTGACATTTTTAGCTTCTTAAATGCGTTGAATCTAAAGGTACAGGATACTGACGTAAATATTTTTGAAGTCCAGGAAAATATAGAAGCAGTGATAAAAATTAATTTGTGAATACATCGAGTTGAGAACAGAAATTAAGGTTTTCTTTACTTTAACAGAATTACAAAACCAAGATGAAGAATGTAATATTCCAGATGAGATTTCCTCATCAATCAAAGAGAATTTTTAAAAGCTAAAATCATACTTGAGGAATATTTTCATCTAATTGACAGCAGTAAAATGTGGATCAGGAACCCTTTTACTGTAGGCACAGAAAATGAGGAAGGATTACAACTGATTATAATAGAAATTGATTCTATTATAGAACTGTCCTTGAAACTGCGCTGAAAGACTATTTTAGTCAAGTCTCGTCAATTAATATTTGGCTGAGCTGTCATGCTGAGTATCCAAATTTATTACAAAAAGCATTACGATTTCTTACGCCCTTTTTCACGACTTATAAATGTGAAGCAGGCTTTTCAACGTTGGTTTTCTTAAAAACAATTATAGGAAGAAAATAGATGTCGAGTCAGATTTGAGGATCAAACCGATTTTGTTTCCTCCTGATTTGAAGTTGCTGTGTGATGAAAAACAGCATCATCCTTTTTATTAGGTAAGTTACTCCTTAAAAAAGCTTTAATAAATAGACATTAATGTGAAGATTAAGTAACAATGAAATATAATTTATTTTATTTCTTTTTCACAGTAGAACAGTAAAATACCTGTGTATTTTATACTTGATGATGTATTGATGTAACTATTGCTTCCAGCTTAATGTTAAGACTTAGCTCTGTATTAGTGGGTTATCTAATTAGAAATACGAGGAGGCTGAGCTTCACGAAAAATTACAAAAATAAACTGGTCCCTAGTTGGAAAAGTTTGGAAATGCTGATCTGGAGCAATGGCTTACTGGACAGCTATGACATAATACTAAGCAATATATATAAAGCGATTTTTCTATTTGTTTATAATGTTCCAATGTTCAATACTTTCTGTTTATATGTTCTGTTTAATTTAATATTAATTTATCAATTTTATTTATTTTCTTCTTATATGGTACCCTTCTTCAGCTCACAAAATTAGCTCTTCCTATTTATTGCTGCCATCTATATGCAAACTTTTTTCTGAACACAAACCACAAGTCTTCAACATCCCTTTCTTGAAAACCAGATTTTCAACATGTCTTTAATGCAAATTGTATGTCAACTTTCCACCAATAAGAGAGTACTACATGTGACGCGTGTAAATCCTTCTACGCGCCATTACTGAACTGTCACTTCTGGTTTAGCAATGTTCGAGTGTAGAATTTTTTTAAAACCAATGATTACTTTAAAATTGATTCAACTTAATTTAGTTTAATTTTACTTTTCTGTTGAGAGAACTCGATGTTTATCTATGTTTGCCTTGCATTTTCCTCTAATTTAGTGTCTAATATAAATTCCGAAGACACTGTTACCATTTCAGGTGCATATCATTCACCTGTTACAGCACTATCAGTTACAGGCGAGCTGTTTGCAGATTTCTTTGTCTTTTACCCAGAGAAATGGAACATTCCGTGGAGCATATACTATCTTCTTTTCGTGCCCTTCTTTGATACGCATTATTTCATCCTTTTACAGACATAGGCTGATGACATTTTAATCTCCACCATTGGAGTTTGTCATGCCTTCCCACACCTTCTTAAGGATTCTGTTCAACCCTTGTAAGCTTTGTTGGATATTACATCCCAGGTACACAATGTTTTATTTCTTGCCATTGTCATATGACGTTCCTCATTGTTTCTACCTCTTTACCTTGTGTTTTCCACATTCCATCATGTTTGGGCTTACATTGTATTTTTACCACCCTGTCAGCATTGATATGCCAAGTCTTCCATGAGCTTTGGGTCAAATTGCTCTCACAACATTTAGGGTGGCCTTTCAGTTTGTCGGCCACTAGTTGTGGGCTCACTTCATTTGTTTGAGGGGATGGGTTCCAATTTTCCTTTTCATCCTACTTAAGCCACGTTTTCCCACCTTGGTATTTCGCTGACACTTTTTGTAATACTTCACTCATTCACTCTTCTCACTGTCTAAAGCTCTTTATTGGAACTTCATGACGTTTTCTAGGGACATTGTCTTTCCTTTCACTGTGGGCAACATGTTTTTAGCACTGCAGACATAGTTCACTTTTTCAGGTCATTTTTAGGTTGCAGCATGATATTCTCATGGAGTCATAACCTAATTCTATATATCAGATTATATTATAATTAATGTCCGAAAATTTAATATAGAAAGTGCATCGTCATTTCTGTCTTTGTAGAAGGCTTTAATGACTAATATATGTAGTAGGATGTGTATAACAATACTCAAACAAACAAAAGAAACTAACCCAATTCCACTTTTTCAGATCATTAATCAAATAAACCCTTATGCAGATGTATGTTTTTGAGGAGCACATTAGGCATATAATGCTTAATGAGTTTAAAAAAGGCAAGCAACAATGTAGAAGAAACTACACGAAACATTCAACGCAAAAATTCCTACTTTGCCTATACAGCAAGGATCACATCTCGAAAGATTGAAGAGCTAGAGACAGGAAAAACTTTCACATCCTCCTTATTCTCCAGACATTGCTCCATATGATTATCATCTATTTTGAAGTTTGCAGAACTATCTTGATGGAAAAGAGCTTAGAACACATGAAGATGTCAAAACTAACCTCTTTACATTCTTTTATAGAAGTGGCATTTAGGAGCTTGTGAATCGTTGACAGGAAGTAATTAATAATAATGGAATATACATTATTGATTAAATATCTTTAAGAGCGTTTGAAGTCCTTTCTCTTTTTCTGAACCAAAAATTGGACATTACTTAAGGGGTGACCTGATATATGGGACCTACTTATGGCTACATTTTTATTACATTTCGAGTATGACCTCATTAATGTGTCCTTGGAGTCGCTGGTGGCTTCTGTCCAACAATAATCCACTTTTCGCATTAGTTTCCCTATTGGAGCCAGTTGGGGTTCCAATTCTTGTCTCTTGACCTTACTCTTTACAGCCCTGTCTGTCCCACCTTTACTTCAAACTGCAGTTTGCTGTTTTTCATGACCTAGCATTGAGGGCAGGTAATGGTATCAATTACTGCCTTTTGAGTTTAGGACTGATGGTAACTCGCCTGGTGAATTTCGTTCCTCAAAGCAGCACTTTCCTCTATTAGAGAATTTCATCTTATCATTTTCCCTCTAACTCTTATTTCTTTCCTTCACTTTAGAATTCCTATTCATCGATTGTTTTTCGTACTTTTTCCACACGGGTTTTCCTCCCGTCAATTTGCTTCTTATGGGCTGGCATACCTTTTCAACACCAGATTCTCTGGTTTGGATTCCATGCTCTATGTTTTGCTGAGTGGTTTGCCCCTTTGCGTGACATATTCATACCCTGAATCTACATTTCTATGTGTATTTGGACGATTTACTTCTTCTTGCCCTTTCCAAATGGGAGTCATCTAGTCCTGCTCATCAGCTTATTTTTGAAACTGTGCAGGTGGGATGGTTGATTACACTGAAGGGGTTCTTCCTTCATTCTCCCCAGTACCTTGTACATCTGATTGTTTTTTAACACATATCCTGGTCAGATATTACCTTCTCTTCTTTTTCTCTATTCTATGGAACTGGCCATTTGGGTAACCATATCTGCTCTGTTACTTACTAATGACGTGTTTTTATGACTTTTAGGAGAGGTGTTCATCACTGAAACCAATCATATCAATTGGTAGCGCTCATACGTGTTCGCTTAAATAAACTATTCATGACAAGTGGAACATAATACGAAATCTCTTGGATCCTTGTATTCATCTTCTCTTCGGTGGTGTACGAGGTCCACGTGTTGGTGAGTGTTTTGCTTCCCTCTCTGCAGCTAGAGTTACATCTGTTCATAGATGCATCCCTTCAGATTGAAGTGCATTGGTTGATCAACAGCAGGTTTCAGGTCATTGACCTACAAAAAATTCTCTTCACCTCAACATCTTGGAACTTCCAGCTGTTTGTCAGATATTTGATCAGCTTATTTTAATCAATAGCTATTTCCTGGTTATGATCCATTTAGACAATTTTACAGTAGTGACTTATATTAATCAAAAGGGTAATACCCAGTCAAGAACCGTATGTTTTGTATATTGGCTCTTATGTATTTGGTCTACTCCTACAACACTCATTTGATAGCATGTCATATTCTGGGAATATTTAATCTGGTTTTGTATGATTTTTTCTCAGTTGGATTGGGTTTATCTCATGGAATGGTCCCTATATCCTGCTATTTTTGATAGTATCATCATTGTTTGAGTATTTCTCCATATTAATACGTTTCCCACTGCCCTCAATTACAAGTTAAGTTAACTTAGTTTGGCCTCTGGTTTCGCCATCCTAGGCTTTTCAGTAGATTTTTCTTAAATTTTCTCTTCCTATCTGATTTCTTCATTGGGTAGTATACCTTACCCTTGCTACTCCATGCAGAGCCCTTCTGATTGCTTCTTACTGGCTCACTGAACCATGATTTCCTTGATTGCTTCAGCTATGGGTGAACAATACTCTCCCTCTTTCCTTACTTCCATACCTGTTACATTAACCTCCATTTGTTGGTTATACCTCCCACACTTCCGATCCATCATACTCACTCCTGGCTTTTGTTCTGTCCTTTGCAAGGAGTGCGAGATTCTCTCTCAGGGTAGCTTCTCATTTAACCCATGCCATTCGCCCTTCTTTGGTTACTTACCTGAGGAAGTGAAGTGCTTTTCACTCATGGGCTTTGACTCAGAGTTTCTGGGCTTCTCATCCTACAGTTGTTCCTATCTCCAAGTTTCTCACGTGGCTTCTTAAGAGAAGTTCTTCATTCTTCTCAGTTTCAAGGTTTCAGGTGGAATTATCACATACCTTCTGTTTTGCCCATTTCTACAAAGTCTTTGCTTCCCCTGTTCTTCCATGTTGATTTATTTCTTCTGGTCCTATGGGCCATCAAGGTATGTGCCATTCCTGGACTGGGACATTAATGTGGTCTTTCATGCTCTCACTTTACCTCTATTTAAATTAATGTATACGTATTCATTTTCACCTCTCTTTGAAGCCATATATCTTCCTGTTCCTGGCATGCATATGTCACAGGTCAGATATTTTTGCCTTTGACATTACCAGGACCTTGTGCTACTTCTACTTTATTCATTATCTGGATTATGTTTTCATTCCTAAGACATCTGTGGCTCAAGAAAGTCAGTTCTTCTTTTTACCTATCAGTCTTTCTCTTGTTTCTCACCTCAACCCTCATCCTAATTTGGATAGACTCCTCTGTCCTGTCTGTTTCTTCTGTTGTTATATATTGTTTGCTTCTTCTGAGTACTTGTTCTTGTCTTTTTAATCCACTGGAAATCTTCTTCTTCCCATGATTTCTCCCTAATTACCATGACCACTCGATTTTGACATTTGATTCAATTGGCCTCTTTGTCCTTGTATTCTTCCAAGTGTGATTTTTCATATTTCTTGACATCAGATATATCACCTTACCTTCTCCCTTGCCCTTTGTTGTCTTTGGGCAATTAAAGGATATTCTGTGATCAAGAATGTGGATAATTATGCATGCATTTATCTTTTACTACCTACATCACATCACTATTTCTACTTCTTTGGGATATCATCTGTGGCTATTAAACAGATTTTGACTTGGCTATGACAAGAGGTAGCTCTCTACTAATACTTTATTTTCTTTCTGAAGCCCCTTCACTTTAGATCCCAGTTTGTAGAATTTTGTCTGTACTTGATATGGGTTATATTCAGATTACTATAACCATTTACAAACATCCTGCTGTCAAATCTACACTGTAAAATAAATAAAATTCGTAGCAGGTATTTTGATTTAACACTTTGCATCTCAAGAAGAGGTGCAAAGCAATAGAGGGCGCTCAGAAGAGACCTTCTCTTCGCTCTACTCCCGAAGTTAGATTTAGCTGGGCTGGTGATCAATAGTTACTCCTAAACAATTTAAAGTTAACGAGATTATGCTGTCAACTGGTGGCAAAGGTCCATTGGTGTTTCGCAAGAGGTTAAATATTGACTCCATAAAAAAACATACACACACACGAGAACAGGAATCTGTAAATCCCAATACCCGGTAATTTAGCTGTGGGAGGAAAACGGAAAAACCCGAGAAAAACCCGCTTTCATTAACCAGACGCCAAAATATATATCTGGTTAGTGCCTGATCTGTAAACAAAAAAGATAATTAGACAAGATAATCACAACCAAATTGCGATAAAAGACATTAGCTAATAGAGTTGAGTGTATTAAAGGGTGAAATGTGCTTTTGCCCAGAGGAGAGGGTAGCTGATAAATCGGTAAACTGGGCTTTAAGCGAGTTATGGTTTACTGCTTTTTATAAAATTTAGTGGCTAGTTGAGGCAAACGTGTTGCCCCCCGCTAGTACAGCGGTATGTCTTCGGATTTACAATGCTAAAATCAGGGGTTCGATTACCCTCGGTGGGCTGAGCAGATAGTCCTTTGTGGCTTTGCTTTTCGAAAAACACACACACACGCAAACGTGTTTTAATAGGCGGTATGTCGTATATTTTATCAAGGTAGCAATTGGGAGTGTAGCAAGGTAAAAGGGAGGCAGTCGTGATAGCCGTGTATTGTAATGCTTGTAATTTTTTGGTGAGAAAGTCGGGCATGTTTCAGAGTAGCATGCAACCATATTCGACTAGAGGTCTAATGTACACTTTGTATATTAACATAATAGTTTGAGAGGTACATCCTTTGTTTATACTGCTAATCCTTCGAAGAAAGGAGATGCGTTGACTGATACGTGATGCAATTATGTTAATATGGGTTGACCACGTAAGTTTATAATTAAAATGGAAACCTAGAAATTTAACAGATGTTGAGAGGGAGATCACAGTATTGTGGATTTTAATTTGTACCTTGGACATTCTTTTCTTTTTCTTTTTAAAGCATCTATAAAATAAAATGGCTTGAGATTTATGAGGATTGAGTGCTGCCCGTCATTTGTCACACCATTCATGGTAGTCTGAACACGATAAGCGGCTGTAACTTCAAACAGCTATGTCATCGGCGTATTGTGAATCATGAGTAATGGCAGGAAAAGGAATCTCATTTACAAAGAGAATATATAACAAAGTGCTGAGTACAGAGCCTTGGGGGACTCCCGCTAGTAAGGGGAACGAGTGAGAGAGTCCATTGTTTACTTTAACTCTGGGGAGACGGTTATTTAAAAAGCTAGCTGTCCAACGGATAAAGGTATACGGAATGTTCATGGATAATAGCTTATAAAGGAGAGAGTTATGCCACACCGAATAAAAAGCTCGGCTGATATCAAGGAATACGCCCACGGCTACCTGGTTCCGGTTAAAAGCTTGAAATAGAGATTCGGTAAGTCTAACGAGGTTGTCAGCAGTTTGACGTTTTTGCCTGGAGCCGTTTGATAGGAGATTATTAGTCTCAGCGAAGAAAATAAGTCTATTAGTAACGATTTTCCCTAGTAATTTGCCTAGGGTGTTAATAAGGCTAATAGGTTTGTTATTAGAAGGAACAGACAAGTTAGTTGGGGATGACAATTATAGTGGCTGTTTTCCAACAATTAGGATAACAGCTATGCAGAAAGGAGTAACTATAAACAGAAAGGTTAAGGGTAGATGTTTAATAGCCAGGTTATTTATGCCATCTTCTCCGGCGGCGCTATTAATTTTGAGTCATTTAATGGAAATTTTGAGTTCGGCTAACGTGAGCGGTTTGGTTATATAGGAGTTATGGATGGGAAGGTCTGAACTAAAGTTGGAATTTAATAATTCGTGATGTTGCGATGTGAAATTATTTATTTTGAGGAGGTGAGTGCTGTAAGAAGTGGGAAGGTTAGGTGTAGAGAAGGATTTCTTGAGGACTTTGGCGAAAATGGTACATTTATCTTTATCAGTAGAGGCAGTTTGGTTGTTATATACTAAATTATGAGAGTTAAGGTTTAGTGATGTTTTACAAACAAATTTAAATTTCTTCCAGAAATCTTCAGGGTGGTTGCAGGAATTGTCTATTGAGGCGCAGAATATTTCCCACTTAAATATTTTTTGTTCTTTAATTAGTCGTTTAATGGTATTATTTGATTGATTGATTAATGTTTTAAGATGTTGGTTGCGTGTAGAGATACAAAGTCTGCGTAGGTGACGTATTTCTGTGATATGACTATGGATTTCTGGGGTTAAAGTCCAATGGTTTAATGGCAGAGTGGGAGTAACAGAATGGATCAGTAATAGATTTAGTGAATATAAACATAAGATCGTCTAGGACTTGGAAACCAGAGATTAAGGGTGTTAGATAAAGTAGAGTTGAAAGCATCCCAGTTGGTATTAGAAAAGTTGAGGGTAGGGGATGTGGGAGGGGAAGAGCATGTAGAATTATCAAAAAGACGAAAGGAAACAGGAAGGTGATCACTACCAATGTAAAGAGGAAGGTGATCACTACCAATGTAAAGAGAAAGGTGATCATTACCAATGTAAACAGGAAGATGATCACTACCAATGTAAAGAGGAAAGTGATCACTACCAATGTAAAGAGGAAGATGATCATTACCAATGTAAACAGGAAGGTGATCACTACCAATGTAAAGAGGAAGGTGATCATTAACAATGTAAACAGGAAGGTGATCACTACCAATGTAAACAGGAAGGTGATCACTACCAATGTAAAGAGGAAGGTGATCACTACCATTGTAAACAGGAAGATGACCACTACCAATGTAAACAGGAAGGTGATCACTACCATTGTAAAGAGGAAGGTGATCACTACCATTGTAAAGAGGAAGGTGATCACTACCAATGTAAAGAGGAAGGTGATCACTACCAATGTAAAGAGGAAGGTGATCACTACCAATGTAAACAGAAAGGTGATCACTATCAATCTAAACAGCAAGGTGATCACTACCAATGTAAAGAGGAAGGTGATCACTACCATTGTAAACAGGAAGATGACCACTACCAATGTAAAGAGGAAGGTGATCACTATCAATGTAAAGAGGAAGGTGATCACTATCAATGTAAACAGGAATGTGATCACTACCATTGTAAACAGGAAGATGATAATTACCAATGTAAACAGGAAGGTGATCACTACCAATGTAAAGAGGAAGGTGATCACTACCAATGTAAAGAGGAAGGTGATCACTACCATTGTAAACAGGAAGATGACCACTACCAATGTAAACAGGAAGGTGATCACTACCATTGTAAAGAGGAAGGTGATCACTACCAATGTAAAGAGGAAGGTGATCACTACCAATGTAAAGAGGAAGGTGATCACTACCAATGTAAAGAGAAAGGTGATCACTACCAATGTAAAGAGGAAGGTGATCACTACCAATGTAAAGAGGAAGGTGATCACTATCAATCTAAACAGCAAGGTGATCACTACCAATGTAAAGAGGAAAGTGATCACTACCAATGTAAAGAGGAAGGTGATCACTACCAATGTAAAGAGAAAGATGATCACTACCAATGTAAACAGAAAGGTGATTACTATCAATCTAAACAGCAAGGTGATCACTACCAATGTAAAGAGGAAGGTGATCACTACAATTGTAAACAGGAAGATGACCACTACCAATGTAAAGTGGAAGGTGATCACTACCATTGTAAAGAGGAAGGTGATCACTACCAATGTAAAGAGGAAGGTGATCACTATCAATGTAAAGAGGAAGGTGATCACTATCAATGTAAACAGGAATGTGATTACTACCATTGTAAACAGGAAGATGATCATTACCAATGTAAAGAGGAAGGTGATCACTACCAATGTAAAGAGGAAGGTGATCACTACCATTGTAAACAGGAAGATGACCACTACCAATGTAAACAGGAAGGTGATCACTACCATTGTAAAGAGGAAGGTGATCACTACCATTGTAAAGAGGAAGGTGATCACTACCAATGTAAAGAGGAAGGTGATCACTACCATTGTAAACAGGAAGATGACCACTACCAATGTAAAGTGGAAGGTGATCACTACCATTGTAAAGAAGAAGGTGATCACTACCAATGTAAAGAGGAAGGTGATCACTATCAATGTAAAGAGGAAGGTGATCACTATCAATGTAAACAGGAATGTGATTACTACCATTGTAAACAGGAAGATGATCATTACCAATGTAAAGAGGAAGGTGATCACTACCAATGTAAAGAGGAAGGTGATCACTACCATTGTAAACAGGAAGATGACCACTACCAATGTAAACAGGAAGGTGATCACTACCAATGTAAAGAGGAAGGTGATCACTACCAATGTAAAGAGGAAGGTGATCACTACCAATGTAAAGAGGAAGGTGATCACTATCAATCTAAACAGCAAGGTGATCACTACCAATGTAAAGAGGAAGGTGATCACTACCAATGTAAAGAGGAAGGTGATCACTACCAATGTAAAGAGGAAGGTGATCACTACCAATGTAAAGAGGAAGGTGATCACTACCAATGTAAACAGGAAGGTGATCACTACCAATGTAAACATGAAGGTGATCACTACCAATGTAAACAGGAAGGTGATCACTACCATTGTAAACAGGAAGATGATCACTACCATTGTAAACAGGAAGGTGATCACTACCAATGTAAACAGGAAGGTGATCACTACCAATGTGATCATTAACTTGAAAATCAGAAGTATGATACAAAAGGTTAGGAGTAACTATAACCAAATCAAGGATGTCTTGAGAACCGTTAACATGTGTATGTGTTGGATGATCGTTATTGATACATGTTAAATTGTTCGAACGTAGAAAATTACGAATAATAAGTCCAATGCGATTGTTAGTGTGGCAAAAGAATTCTTTATGCTTGGAATTTAAATCGCCTATGATTATGAAGTGTTTGTTGAGAGAAAGGGCATATTGTAAAAAAACAGAGTCGGGGGGCTGAGTAGAGCTGACATAATTAAAACTAGAGTGATGGTGGGAAGTTAAAGGGGGTTAATTTAGCTAAATTAATTTCGTTCATAAAAAAGTTCATATTTCTTAAAATAAAGGACACCTTGGATATTTATATGTAGAAAATAAACCATTATATTTAGCTGGGGATGGCCTTGGTCCTTCTTGTTTCAATCCAGTGATGCATGACGTATGGATCCAGGTTTTTGATATCTAGGAAGAACTTGGAAGATTGGGCTATCCATGAAACTAGTTGGTACAACGACTCAAATCGTTTTTCGAGCACCATGGTAGCAACATCAGCTACAAAAGTAACCAGCCGCTCGAGGAAAGCATCATCGAGACTTCTGGGATTCCTTGAGGTAGGCTCTGAGGTTTGTTGTGCTCCAATTTTGTTGACATTTGGGCTCTGTGATTTCAGGACTGCTGCATAGTCGACATGCTGCGCCTGCACGGACTTGGTATTGCTCGCAGAAACGCTGGGGAGATCACTAGAAAGTCCAACCGAGGGTGCTGGTTTACCAAGCTTCAAGTTTTTCAGTTCTAATACTTGTTGATATTTGGGGCAGCCATGGTAGGATGCAGCGTGATTACCATTACATTTGCTGCAAGTTGTTTCCAAACGGGGCTTCTGGCAGTTACTTACGTGATGAGACCTCCACAACGAACATACCATGGAGAAGCTTTACAAGCGGTACGAGTGAGACCAAAACGTTGACAGTTGTGACACTGGATGACAGCATTCACTGACGAGGTTTTAGCTGTCTCGACAGGGTATTTAGCAAAGCAGAGAGTTATACCATTGGCTATAACTTGATCTTCGAGGGCAAGTTTCGCAAGAGGTGGGGTAGGGAGGCCGGTCTTGAAAGATTTAATCCTTTCTACACTGAATGCGTTAATATTGGTGGCAACAAGTTCAAGTTTTACTTCATCTGTGATAATGTCTAAAGGAATGTCATGTAAAACCACATGAAACTTTTTTTCTTAGGGGCATCAGAAACGTGCGTCGAGATTTTGGATCCTTTGAATGGGGATCCGAGCCATGGAGATAATAATTTGGCGTAATGTCTCGGATGAGAACACTTTATGACTATACCCCCCTTCGAGAGTCTTCTTATTTTTGTGAACTGAATGTCTGGAAAGGTTTTTAAGATCTCTTGAGCGATGTCGGACTGGCGGTAAAAAGCTGGAACACCTTCAATGATGATAGCATGGGGAGTTTTAGGATTGGCAGACCTGACTGGGGACTTGTTTGCTGGCGACTGGATGTGTTGACGAATAGGTGAAGACTCACAGACTTGTGGTGATGCAGTCTTGCTAGGAGTGAACACTGTAAGCTATGTTGATTCTTATATATTTTCCATGCCTGTATATGCTCACCCTTGATAGGATGTTTCACATGATAGAGTGTAAATTCCATGCGATAATTAGGTAATAGTATGTCCATTCTGAACTGTACCACCAACGGACAGCATGAGTAAAGCAGTAAAGGATTGCTGTCTATCACTATCATGCTTGAACTGAATAAATTGTTGTGGTCTGCCTTTAAAAATAGGTTTTTGTATGATTGCCCTTTACACTGTTTTGGGTGTTGCAGTCTCTCTGGACTCTCCGGTTTACTTTTCCCCCTCTTCTTCCACTGGAGTACAGTAATCCTTACCACTTACCGGTTCAAGCTGCTGGGGTGGTTGACCATGGAGGCAACCTTCTGAATGCCTTCCACAATAATGATTATAACTATTCAGTTCATAGTATGGCTGTGCTGTCGTGCCAGTGTATAAGAAGTTACAAGACCCTCCGAATGTGTAACTAATTCCAGAAGTCAAGATGTCCAAATGCAGTTCACCCCTGCAATTGGGTGACCTTCTCCTACCCTCATGTGGATGTTGGAACCTTGTGGCTAGTTTTTGGAGATCCAGTGAACAAATTATATAAGTCTTCAAAAAGGTTTCATCAGTGTGAAGTTTTGATGTAGTTGACTTACTGTGTATGGTCTGTTGCACCATAGCCAATCTACACTATGGGACACGTCCTCACTTACCTACTTTCTATCATGGAACTGAGTGATTCTGATGTATGCTTGACATCCCATTGCTCAACTATCCTTTTATACGTTGATGAGCTACCTTCTTGTTCTTCCATGTTTTGATCCCACCTGTTCATGGTAAAAAGATACTTGTTTTGGAAATGTTGCAGTGCTCCTCCTCAGATCGTCTAATTTGTTTCTCTTATCTCCAGGAGTGTCCTTTGGACACTTTCAGAGATAAGGCTGTTCTGCCCTCACACTGGTTCCTCCTTTTCAATATGGGATTGAAGCTTATCTTGTGAGAGCAAGAAAGGTAGTGATTTACATGAGAGATGCATTGGAACTTTGGATTCTATCAGAGGGATGTGTAAGGGTTGTGGCATATGTTTTGAAAAAAGTTACATATAGAGGGAGTATGGCACCACAAAATGAGAAAAGCTAATCTTTTGAACGGAGGGATGTATGTATTGGAAATACACTTTCCTATAGGAAAATTACAACTTTTATGTAAAATTTTAGTTTAAAAGTATTGTTAAATATTTTATTAAATTATTGAACTGGAAAGTTCTGGCAAAAACCTTTCTTAATTACCACATTTCAGTTGATATTACATAATATATTCTAATAGTTGAAATTTATTATTTAAATATGGATAGGCTGATCTGAGAAGCATGTATTATGTTATTGCAGCAAAAAATTATTACCATTGACAAAAAAAAATAATTCTTTACTCTGACATTGTTTATTGACAAAAATTCATTGTGTGACTATAATTATAAATGTGTGGCGACAAGAGCACCACTGCTATGTTTTGTTTTGTTTTCTATAGAGAAAGAGGTCCTTCATTAAAGTAGAGCACACAGCTTTGTTTCGTTGGCTGCATTAAAAGCCATCAGCTAATTGGAGGAAATCTAAAATTCATTCCTATATTCAGAAACAAATTAGGTACTGCAGTCTAAACAGACAAGTGCGAATAAATATTCATGAAGAATTATCTGATAATATGAAAATCACAGAAACTCAACTCATTCTAGAAAAGCTATAGTACATCTACGTCGAAATATGCAGAGCTTAAGATCTGACAATATTAAAAGACACGTCCAGTCATTCACAGTTTTTGACCCATTGTACTGAGGAATTTATGAAATTAAGTTAATAAATTTGGAGTACTAGTGGTTACAATAATTGCATTTCCCAAATGTGGGAAATAACTAGCTTTATGCATCGCAATGGTTTCGTACACCATTTGAATTGTTTCTCTTTTCGATTAGTTCTTGACCAGGTGGGTTAATATATTCGACTCGTAATACGAAGATCACGGGTTCGATCCCCGTCGTACCAGACATGCTCGCTCTTTCAGCCGTGGGGGCGTTATAAATGTACGGTCAATGCCACTATTCGTTGGTAAAAGAGTAGCCCAAGAGTTGGCAGTGGGTGGTGATGACTAGCTGCCTACCCTCTAGTCTTACACTGCAAAATTAAGGAAGGCTAGCGCAGATAGCCCTAATGTAGCTTTGCGCGAAATTCAAAAACAATCGATTGGTTCTTCACAAGTGAATTGTCACACTATTTTTGCAGTTTCGTGTCTCAAAATTCACAGTCTAAAAATTTGAAGGTTATGAAGGTTTTTTTAAAACAAATAAATATTCTTATGATGCAAATATACGATAATACATTCTCTGAAACACAGTGACAAGAGTTAAGGGAAATACATCGCCCAGGAGGAAGTGACACAAAACGGAAATGCACAACTTGCGTCAACGGAGCTAAAGGTGTTTTTTTTTTAAGTACAAATGAAAGCAATTGACAATACATATAGACTAAGCTCTAGTTTGGCTGTTACTGCAGGGTGGACAGCGTACACTTTCTTGAGTCTCTTCTAAATCAGACAGTTGGATTATACAGGAAGTGATGTAAAATGGCAGGAAGAGTTTTTGTAACTCTCTGTATTCTTGACCTACTGGGTAAGCGTTTCTCTGTTTTGTTCATTACACCATGAAATGTCTACTGTATTGATATTACACTGTACACGTACATTGGATGTTGGGCTTTGACCAAGAAATGCTGAATGTACGTAATTATTCAGGAAAAACAGACCTACATGCGTATATCTCAAAACAGATATTAAAATAACAGTATTTATAAATCACGGCAAATCTGATAAAACAACTTTATGTGTGAGACGCATATTAAAAGTTTTTTCTGAAATTAAACATAAAACTACAGAATGGGCTATTGGTGCTCTGCTCACTACGGGTATCAAAACCCGAATTCTCGCCATGTGAGTCCACAGAAATACAACTATACCATTGGAGGGGGGCTTATGCAAAAGCAGGTGGCCCGACATGGCCAAGCGTGTTAAGGCGTGAGACTCGTAATCTGAGGGTCGCGGGTTCGCATCCCCATCGCGCCAAACATGCTCGCCCTTTCAGCCGTGGGGGCGTTATAATGTGACGGTCAATCCCACTATTCGTTGATAGTGGGTGGTGATGACTAGCTGCCTTCCCTCTAGTCTTGCACTACTAAATTAGGGACGGCTGCACAGATAGCTCTGTAGTAGCTTTGTGCGAAATTCAAAACAAACAAACAAAGCAAAAGCAGAAGCTTGAAATACTACACTTTTTGTTACGTATCAAAATACTCTCACATATATAGATACACGTATATAACAGTAAAAATACTATAATATACGCCTAAGATATAATACGCTTTTATTCAACCCCCGCTAGTACAGCGGATTTACAAAGCTAAAATCTGTCGTTCGATTGCCTTCGTTGAGCTCATCAGATAGACCGATGTGGCTTTGCTGTAAGAAACACACACACACACACACATTTATTCATGCATCAAGACAGATATAAATAATTTAACTCTTGTTTATTTTTAAAAGTAAATACAAAAATAACAACTTTATTTACATAAGAAAGTGAAACAATAATACCTATATATATCTATGCTGGACAGGAACCCAACACAGATGTACAGTTTTTAATTTCATCTTCTTTCTTTATAGACTTTAAGTGTATGATTACTATGAGTGTTGTGCAATATACTATGCAAAATACTATGTGCAATAATTGCTTATATGTATAACTAATATGAAATACCAGTGATCTGGATTAACTCTGCAGCCCTCCTGTGACATAGCGGTATGTCTGTGGATTTAGAAATAAAATAATTGATATTATAGAATAGACAGGTCAATCAACTGATGTCAATCCAATTGAAAATTTATGTGCTGAGTTAAACCGATTAATGTAAAATCACAAGCCAAACATGGAATATGAACTTTTGAAGTACTCAAAGAATGATGACAGGAAATGACTGTGTAAGCTCACTGTAAGCATATTACCTCGATGTTAAGCAGTACTGAAATAAGAAAATGTAACTAAAATCATGAAAAGTTCAGTTAGTTACGAAAGCCGGTGTTAAAATTAGGATTTCTGATCGTATTTGGACATATCTCGTCGAGTATGTTCTAAAAACATATATAGTTTTATGTATGTTTTTTCTTATCCAATAAAAGATATAACAAATTAATAATATTTTTAAGGGGCGACTTTTTTGTCCACCACTGTATGTAATAAAATATAGTATTATAAATATGAGTTTGGAGTATAATAGTGAGAAAATAATCTTATTTATCAACATTTGTCAGTGACTAAAAATATACGTGAAGAAAAGACCCAAAGGACATTGGATTTTGCAAATACGTTCGATAGAAGCATTTCGAGGCACCACTAAACACTTACCAATCAAGTTCAGCTTTTGCATGAAAGATTGTTATTAGAAGAGTGAAATAGTTGACTTGAAAACTTGTTATTTGTGGACTACCCTAATACATTAGAACAAACATAAACCTATAGATATTGGGATTATATATAGTTCACAGTGAGAACACCGAGATAACGATTCAGTTTACTATGGTCGGACTGTGCCTTAGTTAAGGTTACTACAGTACTGACCTCTGAAATATTGGGTCCCCCCATATTTTAGAAGGTTTGTCTTCAAAGAAGACAACTGGATATCCTGCACAGCCACACACATCTCCATATAATTTGAAATCCTAGATATCCTTGGGAGGCACTACCTCACTTAGAGAGGTTGGCATTCTAGACAGCTACACGCTTCTGGAAAATCTGGTATCCTTATATGTGTGCTAGGAGGAATGTTAACATATCATCAATAGATGTTGTTGTAATACTTTCTGTTGTTGAATTTATTAGTTAAAGGAAAAAAAATGCATAGCACGGTCCATTTAATGACAAGGAAAGTGTTTTATTTTTCACACAACAAATTCTACAAGCTTCTAGGTTTTACATAATCAACAACAAACTTGTAGGCTTCCCAAATAAACAACATCAACATAGAAATTCCATTTATCTACTAATTTCATTTGTCATCACACACACAAACCCAAAATTTAAGCACTGAACTTCTCAACTATCTTACAGACTCATAAGGAACTGACTAAATTAACTGCTATTATTTGTGTAAGGACTAGCAGACTTATTCACAAACTCTAACCTAAGGTGGATCTTCATATCTAGGTCAAACTATCAAAGTATTTTGAATAAAATAACAAATTTTAATCCATGAGATCATCACACAGTGTCAAACCTCCCGCAGGTCTAACAACAATACGAATACAAAATAAAATACAAATATGCGCTTACATAAATTGTTAAACTACATAGATATTTTTATATAACATAATCTTTATGATTGCCTTTTCTGTTAATGAATGACTTAATTGTTGTATTTCTGAATATTAATATTGCTAATCGAAGTTTCCTAATTGCTTTTGATAGAAATACAACAGTTAAGTCATTTATTAACAGAAAAGACAATCACAAAGACGATTTAGAAATACATTTTTTTATTACTACTAAACTGTTCAATCACCAAACTTCTTTATGGCGTTTTGTTTTAATTTCCAAGGCTTGGTTGGTTGGTTTGGTTTTGGAATTTCAGGGCTATCTGTGCTAAATTTAGCAGTGTAAGACTAGAGGGAAGGCAGCTAGTCATCACCACCCACCGGGGCTACTCTTTTACCAACGAATAGTGGGATTGACCGTGTTTCAGATTACGAAGCGCATTAACGCGCTAGGCCATGCCAGGCTAATGTTATGAAGCTGAAACAATCCACTATTCTTTATCATCACGAGTAACGATGATACGATCACCTCTTATTTTGACAAATTTTCTTTCTGGTATCTGCTCTGCTGAAACGTAGGTTTGGTTGTCTATAATATATTTTGTTTCCGTTTCACTTGTCTCTGAAAATTCATCCTGTAATTGTTTTGTAATGCACAGACATTTCCTATCCATAGGTCGTGAAAATTGTTAAAGTTAGTTTAGCCTCAATCTGCGTTTTTACGTGAAACTTATTCCTAATACGTATTCTTATTCAGTTCACTTTACTCTCCCCACACTCACATATTCTTCTTAGAGAATTTTTCCACAGAGAGCACTTTTCTATTTATCTCTTACTAGAACTTTATGACAATTTTCTTTTTGTATTAGTTCATCTTATTCAATTTTTTGATGGAGACAATTTCAACCTTTTATTACCAAAATGGGTTTGACAATGGTGCTGTTGAGACAGCAAAGTTTCTTCTAACGAAACTGTTGAATTAAGTCCTTTTGTGCTTCTTAGACGTTTTTTGTTGTTGTTGCTATAATCCTTCGTTACGTATCCTAAAGCTTCTTCTATGTACCACACAGTAACTCATTGGTAAGCTTGAGACCTCATAATGTTAAAATTTGGGATTTCCCACGTGATAAGTACAGCACAGTTAATTCATTTTGTAACTAATGTTTAACTGCAAACAAACAGACAAATTATTCAATGGAATTAATG
This sequence comes from Tachypleus tridentatus, assembly GCF_004210375.1. Classification (NCBI taxonomy): domain Eukaryota; kingdom Metazoa; phylum Arthropoda; class Merostomata; order Xiphosura; family Limulidae; genus Tachypleus; species Tachypleus tridentatus. The sequence goes on along the minus strand of NC_134825.1, from coordinate 16,118,688 downwards.
TTTATTTTAAATTTTTCTATAAACCTTACGCCACATACTTGTAATCCCTCGTTCTTAAATTTCAACTCTGCATTTATAACCTTATGACTCTTTTTTCAATATTTAAAAAAGTTGTCATTTCTTCCTCACGATTTTTTAAAAGTTTTTATCACATCTTTGTATTTATATTAAAGTTGAGTCTTTATTTTATTTAAAAATTAACATTCTTACCTTGAAATAAAAAATAATGCTTTTTATTTTTTGTGGAATATTTTGGAATGTTAACTAAAAAAGAAGAGTGCAAAGTATAATTCACTTAATTCTAACGAAAGTGGTTTATTTCATCAGCTACAAGTTCCACAGCTTTATGTAATTAAGCAGTAATTTTGAATTGTATAACATCTAAATGAAAATTTCACTTATATGTTAATTTGTAGTTCTTGTGTTTTATTACAAGCTAACACTCAAAATATATACCATTGAACCAACTACCTTGGTAACATTGAACAAACAAGCTGAGTAATATCTGCACAAACAGACTCACTAACTATTTCTACTGGGACTCTCTCATTGTATCTCGCTAACACTCTTCTAATGCTTAAAAAAATATTCGAGACTTTAATCCACTTACTGTTAACTTGATGTCAAACTGGCCAATGAACAATACAACTGACTAAATTAATTAAAAACATAGCTTAAAACAAAATGTATCTTGAAAGATATATAATTAACAACGGTTATGATTTTTGTAGTAATGTGCAGGTTTGAGTATGGATTAATGAGTCAGTGCATCTGATTATAAACTGAAAAGTCTCAAGTTCGATACGTGGCCCTACCAAACACGTCTGAACGCTTAACAGAGAGTGGCAGTTTGTTCACCATTTGAAAGTAGTCAGCTCAGGCACGGGAACCAACTATTGGTTATTCCCTGTGGTTTGTTGCTCAAATTTAGGTACAGCAATATCTCTACCCTAGCGAGTATCTACTTGTTGTGTGCTTAAAATATCACCCAAGAGAATAAACACACAAAAAATAATTACAACATTTGATATCGTATTGTTGAGAATAGTTACAACATTTGCTTGTTGGGGTTTGATATAATCTTGTAAATTGCCCACTAACGATTCAGTATCATTATAGACGTCCAGTCTTGGATATTAATCTAAAGACTACCTTATGTCATCGTATTCTTCCGCGTCATTTTTTGTGTGTCTGGAAGACCTTGTGACATTGTCATAAGATGTATGCAAAAGACGATTATAATAGACTAACGGGTTGTTATTTTAGTTTTAAGCTAACTATGAGTTGTCAGATTCAGTGCAATCCAGACTGTAAGAAAGTCCATAGTTTTATAGTATACTGATAAATAAAGACTGTTTTATTGTACTCATAAATAAAGAGTTTTATAGTATTTTCATAAGAAAAGAGTTCTATAGTTATAAAAAAATTATAAAATCTCTGATTAAAAAATTATCACACACGATCACATACAAGGACAAAAACAGTGAACAGTTTTGGGTCTCGTTTGAAAACCATTGAATTATTAAAACGATCATCACAACTTCATGTTGGTCTCAGATGTTTATTACTTTTTGTTTCATTATTTCTGATTGACGTTTGGTGAGTTACAACAAACTTTTAGTTTTATTTTTGTAATATATTAAATATTGTTTGTAGTTTTGAGTTTTCTCGAACAGCTTTTTCAAACGCCATCAGTTGTTACCAGTGTTCCTGGGATGGTGTGAAAGAGAATAAACAGAAAATCGAACAGAAGATGAGAAAACTTGATGATACTGAGGAAGAAGCGAACATCAACCCTATAGTTTATCCACTTCTAACTAAGGATCAGATGCCTGTTATGCCAGTAGAAGACGACCTGAAAAAGAACTGTACACAATGCACCATCTATGGAGGAGTTTGTGTGAAGTGGGTATTATTGTCATCAGGTATGGTATTTAAAACAAACTGGTAAAATCATACTGTTATCTACATACGTTTTTTGTGCTAGCTTTACTGATGTAATCATACTGTTATCTTCGTATTTTGTTAGTGTTAGCTTTATTGACAGAATCATACAATGTTATTATTTGGTTAATTGGAAGATTTGTACCACCAAACAAGAACACCGGAAATAAAGAGCCAGGGGAAGCTTTCACTTAAACTTTCTTTTAGGTGGAGAAAACAAATAACGCCCTCGTAGTGTGTCGATCACATTTGTAGCTCTGTTTTGATAATTACGCCCATTTCATTCATTTTGTAAGTGTCACAGATATTCTTTTGTATGTATTATGGGTATTGTTTTTTTGTTATAAAAAGTGTTGTTTCATGTATTGTCTTTTATGTTTTACAAGTATTAGCTGCACTATGGGTATTGTTTTCCGTTATAACAAGGTTTGTTTCATGTATTGTTTTTTATGTTTTACAAGTATTAGCTACACTATGGGTATTGTTTTCTGTTGTAACAAGTGTTGTTTCATATACTGTCTTTTATGTTTAACAACTATTGATTGTATTATACTACAGAAATTGTGTAGCATAGATATTCATTTCCAGTTGTTACAAGTATTTATTTGATGATGTTACAGGTGTAACACTGAATGCTACCTGGATGTGCGCACTATCTAGCGAGGAGGATAACTGTTTTGTACAACATTTATCTTCTGGCGTGAGGAAAAAAGTTTGTTTTTGTGATACTGACTTCTGTAACAGAGCTTCGGAGATTACCATATCTTTCATCCGGATTGTGTTATTAACTCTCATAACTAATTTTCTATTATAATTCACGCAATGTTGAAATTAATTGTATTATTTCTCTCTGTATTTATTATTTCACATTAAACATTTAGTGTAGAAAATTTGGTTTATGAAGTGCCCTGAGCAGAACAACCGTTGGTTATAAAGAGTTTTGCACGTGACCGTACAAACACTTTGTTTCATTCCTTACCACCATATTGGACGTCTAAATTACCTCACCTAAGAGTCATCGTTTAGCTACGTCAGTACAAGATTCACGTCTTTGACTGCATATATTGTAGTCTATTTAGTTTCTCCATATATTTTTCTTTATGCACTTTACTGGTATGGTTACAATCCTTCATCCAAGACTATTTATTGTAAGCAACTTACGCCCAATATGGCAAAGCACGCTATAGATCACCTGATTTGTGATATCAGTAGGAGATTGTATTTATAAGTAGAGCACTATTTATAGTAAAAACGAACATATAATCCCGATTTCCGAGGTCAATTCTATCATGAAATGCGTTGCCTCTGGTAAGAGTAGTCCTGAAAGTTCAAGAAAATATTATGTTTAATTTTGTATAAATATATGAATAAATTAATATTTAACTAGTTTTTATCATTATGATTGTTAGTTTATCTTGCAAGTGTCACAGAACTTTCTTTTTAACGTGGTGTAGTACTATTAAATGTTCCTTTTGAAAATAAAAGTCACAGATTCCTATTGTCATAAGATTCATGAGATATTCTTCCTGGAAAGGAATAATAAAATTATTTGAATGCTAGTTTGTAAATCAGAACATAACATAGTATAATTTCTGTAATAATTCCTTGAAGGCTATGTAACTAGGTTGTCATTCTCAAATAAAAAAAATACGAAAATCACTATTATCTATATAAATCTCTAGATAAATTCATTACAAGTTTATCAAACGGGAATTCTCGCAAACGGAATACAGTATTGACTTTTTTCATTCAGACTGTTTTAAACTAAGACGGAAATATAAAACAAGGCAAAGTAACGTACTGTAACATTTGTAGAATTTCCAGCCCTTGGAATAACTTCTTATTTATATTCTTATAATAGGTCTTTCTATTTTGAAAATATTCAAATAAATTAACTTATCTCAAGAACAACGAATAGAGTTATTAAACTACCATGACCCTCGTGTCTGTAATATTGTGATTTGTTTATTTCTTTGCCGGTACTTTCAACTTATCAAGTGTAAATAATTGATCATCCACTGCACTTAAATCAAAGCAATTTAATCTACTTATTATTCTGACTTTATTATAAGATCAACACTGTGCCTTGTGGGCTTAATTTTTTAGCCACCTTAAGTGTACCTCACAACATAAAAAATCAACCTGCACAAAGTAGCGCGATAGCTCATTCAGATTATTTCTTGAAACACAAAATTCATCCGACTTAACTCACCTCTAAATAGCGATTCACTGATAATCGTTATGTGACCTACTTTCCAATATACTATAACTGAATCTTTGTAAGCTTGAAATCTTTACTTACAACTCGCAGTTTCTTCCAGCGAACAAACAACAAAACGCATATGTAACGTACGATACTGTCTCTTCCCTGGATTTTGGGGCTTCTTGAACCATTCTAATACACTCGATAAATACACACTGAATTAAATTCTACATTTAAAAGTATGTTCTTGTGGTTTTCTATCCAGATGCTACTACGAATCGGATAGCATCTTGTCACTTGTCACTGCCCATTCTATCACCAGGAAAGATCTGCCTTGACAGTAAAGACACTGGATCGAGCCTCGATGATGCAATGGAAGTAGTTCTTATAGAAACTTTAGCTCCTCAAAAGGTTGAGGATAAGTTCTTCCATGGAGTTACTAAGCTGGATAATCTATCACTGACGTATTTCTAAAGATGTTGAGAACTGATGACCTTTGGCTTGGATTGCCTATCCTCTGAAGAACTGATTAACTTTGGAATCCGTTTAATGACAACTGTCCAGCTATACCATACCAGCTCAATGAAATCCAATACAATTAGCACTTAAGGAATATCTATCTTTCACTTTAATAAGGAGGGCTTAAGTTGGTTTTATTTTTCAAATCCACGAGAGCTCTTCAAAACACCAGTTCCTCATGACATACTGTTTATTCGGTTCCGTTAAACTCCATTCACTACATTAGTTCCTGATATGACTATATCACTTAAAGATGGCACAGTGACCACTGTCCAAGTTTTATTGGATATTCAACCATTGGTGAGCAATTGGTATGCAATGCATAAGGACTTCCCGGTCATTGATTACGAAGCTAGCCTAGTTTCATCCATGTCTCCTAACGAAACCAGTTTCTAATATGTACTCTTCCTCAATGCCAATTACCCACACATCATTAGGTATAGAGAAATTTACTGTGGTAAAAGTAACTCCCAATTCCCCTTTTGCTCTAACTTTCTGTCTACCTTACTATTACGCATTGATCCCTTTTCTCTCTTCATTTATGGAGGCATTTTGTCAAAAATTGTAGTTGTGGAACCAATGTATCAACAACTTACAAACTTTCGATCAATCACCCAGTGGAATCTTTGATGATTTTTCTCAAATAATAAATTCCATTTCACATTTGGGTTACATGAAGTATTCCCAACCATTGATTTCCTACAGGTGTGATGACCATAATTCCTACAAGTGGAACAGTTACCTCTCTTGGTAATATTCTTTGGGAAATTTATATGCAAAAACGACTCGTTTGGGTTGAGAAAATATTTTACATAGAAGAGCGAACAACGTTTCGACCTTCTTCGGTCATTCTAGGTTCACAAAAAAAAAAAAGAAGGTCGAAACGTTGTTCGCTCTTCTATGTAAAATATTTTCTCAACCCAAACGAGCCGTTTTTGCATATAAATTTCTCAACAAGTGGGTTTCTCGACATCACTGATTCTTTGGGAAAGTTCTTATTTTTTATACAGCTTCTTGTATTAAATTAAACTTGAAACATCTGTCCTTTGTGATATATTTTGTTTGTTATTTTCATTGGTTATCTGATTACTTTATCTAGAATATTCGTAGAGGGAATTGATGCTTCAGTACTAAAGGATCTGATATCCCAATAACTCCTAGATGGCCTTGTTCGTAGTTTGATGGATTAAAGTTTCATTAGTAACTACAGAGCTCTCTTTACGGATGTACATTTACTCTACTTCAGTATAAATTTTAGCTCTTCGTCAATTATCGCATTTATAAATTTGTTACGTGACAATAATTCCATCATCTCACAAGGAGTGTCTGAGTAGAATGGTTGGTCAAACCTTTCCAAATCACTCTCAAGATCAGTTGTATTTTTTTTCATCTACACCTTCTTCCAATATCCTTTTCTGGTACAACAAAGCGGCTATCAAAGCTTATTGGTTGTTAGGGCTCTTTGCTGGAACGTTACTTGATATTATCAAAGCTGGCAAGAGAAGTAGTAAGATGGATGGGTGTTGGTCACTATTCTAGAGATGACTTTGACCTGAAACTGGTGTGATGATGTTCCAGCTAGATGGTTGTTGGTCACTATTTTAGAAATGACTTCTACCTGAAACTGATATGATAATGTTCCAACTAGACACTGGAAATGGATTTGGTAAAGTTATCATCGGAATAACCCAGGAAGGTTCTTCAGTAGGAGGTAGTACAAGATAATAGGCATAGTAAGTAAAAAGTTCTCCTATTACATATTCTGTAGCAATTGGCGATTGTATCTGTAATTTCCGAGTCGGTGCAGAAAGAGGTGTCTTACAGATTATTACAGAATTGTATTTATTAAGTTAGCATTGTAAGTGCTGCCGAACTTTTGAAAAGAAACAATAAGATATTTTATTCCCACTTACACAGAACACATATTTATGTTAAACAGTAACACTTTCACTTAAAGAACAATAATGACATAAACACCGAAAACGAAGCATTAGAAGATATAAAATAGAATTTTTTACGAACGAACTAGATACAAATTAAATTAAGAAATATCGTTGTCTTGCAATAACAACTAATTGTAATTTCAAAGGTGCATTACTTTAATTAATGAACTACATATCCTTCACGTGTAAACCAACGTTTCTCAATCTTGTTAGTAACACGACCGACCCAAACTTCAAGAAATCTTCCGTGGCCCACCATAAAACATTATACAAGTAGAACATACATGGTAATATTGTTTTATAATTGCGGTGTTGGATTTAAGCGCGTGACAATGGGTAACACGTTCCACTTTTTTCACACTACATCAACTGTTATTCTCCCATTCTTGGCCCAGAAAGGCCAAATATTTAAGGCACTCGACTCATAAACTGAGGATGGCAGGTTCGAATCCCCGTCACACCAAACGTGCTCGCCCATTTCAGCTGTGGGGGTGTTATAATGTTACAAGCAATCCCACTAGTCATTGATAAATAAGTAGCCCAAGTAGCCATTAAACTTTTACTATTTCGCAATTTTTAAAAAAGAATATTAACATCTCATTTTAAGCCTTTACGTAGCCTACAGTCTGAGTTAGAATATAAATTATTATCGTGAATCCTTCCTAGAAATATACAGGCATTTTCCTGTAAACGTCACTTCCTGTCGACAATATACCATTAAATACTGTGAATTAACGAGATATTTGAAAATTTTGTCGCTTGTAGTTGATGTTTTTTCCTTGGTCGAAGAGTGTATGTTATTTTTAATTATCAAAATAGTCTTTGTGTGTTTTCTTCTTGGTCGAAGAGTGTATGTTATTTTTAATTATCAAAATAGCCTTTGTGTGTTTTCTTCTTGGTCGAAGAGAGTATGTTATTTTTAATTATCAAAATAGCCTTTGTGTGTTTTCTTCTTGGTCGAAGAGTGTATGTTATTTTTAATTATCAAAATAGCCTTTGTGTGTTTTCTTCTTGGTCGAAGATTGTATGTTATTTTTAATTATCAAAATAGCCTTTGTGTGTTTTCTTCTTGGTCGAAGAGTGTTTGTTATTTTTAATTATCAAAATAGTCTTTGTGTGTTTTATTCTTGATCGAAGAGTGTATGTTATTTTTAATTATCAAAATAGCCTTTGTGTGTTTTCTTCTTGGTCGAAGAGTGTATGTTATTTTTAATTATCAAAATAGCCTTTGTGTGTTTTCTTCTTGGTCGAAGAGTGTATGTTATTATTAATTATCAAAATAGCCTTTGTGTGTTTTCTTCTTGGTCGAAGAGGGTATGTTATTTTTAATTTTCAAAATAGCCTTTGTGTGTTTTCTTCTAGCAAAGTCACATCGGCTTATATCCTGTGTTCACCGAGTGGAATCGAAACCCCTTATATTAGGGTTGTAAATCCGAAAACTCAAAACTGTCCTACCAGGGGACTCTCGAAACACAGAGATTCTCAGTTGTCATTAAACATAAACGTATCGAATTTAATTTGTATAACTACACTTTTATGCGAATATTTCTCATCAACAATTAGCCATCACAACACAACAGGAACGTGCTCATATGTAAGTATCAACTGATTTTTCTGATAATTGTAACTCAAACATTTATTTTTTTTTAGACGGAAGAGGACGCACGAATCTGTCGAAATCAATTTCTCTGATATCAGACTTCTGACAGTTTGCTCCGTTTATTGTTTATTGCTACATTCGATATTTATTGTAAGGAAAATAATCAGAGTCTTTCATTTAGACACAAACACGTTGATTAATATATTTATATCACCTTCCTAATATTAGACCTATCACTGTGTGGATTTCTTTAGCACGATTGAACATCTACATACCACCATGGAAGAGTGAAGGATGGAAGCTATACTGGTAATTTAGGTGTGGCTTATATGTGTCCAAACGTCATGACTGCACCTTCTTGTGAAAATTTTAATGTCTTCCGATGTCTATTTGTTTGTTTCGTTTTATGCTGTTTTATAACTCCAATATTATGCTGTTGTAAGATTATAGACCATGGATCAATGAGTGCGTTATACGAGTGACAATCATGTCCCACCATTAGATTAAATGAGAATAGCCCAAGAGTTGGCGGAGTACAATGTTGTCTAACTTCCTCCTCTATAGTCTTTCATATCAAAATTAGTAACGGATAATGCAGGTAATTCTCGTCTAGCTGTGCTCACAATTCGAGAAAGAAACGAATATATAACAAAAACATTTTTCATTTGTTCTTGCGGGTTTTATTGCTAAGCCTAAGTCATGTCGTTCAGCCACCTGAGGATTTAATAAAATTATTTCCAAACTTTAGTGTGTGTGTGTGTTTTTCTTACAGCAAAGCCACATCAGGATATCTGCTGAGCCCATCTAGGGTGGGCGAACCCCTGATTTTAGCGTTGTAAATCCGTAGACTTACCGCTGAACTAGCGGGAGACCCAAACTTTAGTAGCTACATATTTAATAAAACAGGTTTTTGATACTTGTGAGCACAGCAAATATACACTATTCAAAATACAAAAGATTTCATTACTGAATGCACGGAAAACATGACTTGGAGTAAAGAAATAGAAAAACTATATATATATGTAGTATGGACCTTTTTTTTAATGTTTGGACGTGTGAATTATATAAAGATTTTTTTTCCGGTTTATAAGTATTCAATAATATATATAGTGTCCTACTATCGGTACTGGATTACCAGCAGAGTAGCGAGGTGAGACATGGCACTACAAGAAGTTCTGGGGGTTTAAGATGGTTTGTTTTGAATTTCGTGCAAATCTACATGAGGACCATCTGAGTACAGAACAACATTTCGACCTTCTTAGGTTATCTTCAGGTTAACAAAGAGAGAGTTTGCAACTAATCGTTGCCTGACAGATGTCTTAGAGACGGGAGTGTAAACAGGTACATGATTGTAGGGGGCGTTGTAGTTAAATGTTAGGTTATTAATTAACATAAGTATAAATGTGTTCCTTCATGTTGGTTTAATTTTGGTTTTAGTTGTTGTATAAGTAGGGCTTCTTTGATTTTACGTTTGTTTATATTTCTTTCCTTACTTAGTATCTGGGTGTTGTCTGCAGTTATGTTCTGTTTATTTGACTTGCAGTGTTCAAAAACATGTGAAGATGTTGTTTTTTTTTGTTTTTTGAATCTGGTTTAAATTTTTCTGTTTGTTTCTCTAATATAGTAGTCGTGGCAATTGTTGCATTGTATTTTATAAATAATATTGGTGTTACGTCTGTCAGTGTAGTTTTTACATAGTATAGACTTTAGTTTTGCACCTGATTTTGGAGCCGTACTATTTATTGGGATACAAGGTTAGGCATCTAAGATAGACACTATTCGTCAATGAGCCATGAGTAGAAGTCCAGCGAATTGAAGAACAGTTTTCTAAACCAAAATGTCAGACAGGTTTATAGCAAACGCCATCTCTGGTCTTTTCAGAGACCACAAGTAAGATCTTGTAGGAGGGTTGATAATCCTCTTCAGAGCTAACAAGGATAGAAGAGGTTCTAAAGAGGATGAAACTGAATAATTTGAGAACTGTAAAGCAAAATACAAATTAAGTGGCAGCCCATGAGTAAGAACGATGGTAATCTATCCGTTCGCTGGTATGTGAGACCATATGTATGAAAATTACGACAGATACATATTCACACGGTGTGATTCCTTAAGTTTTTCACAAAAGAGACTGACAAAACAGACATCTGAAAAACTACATAGAAAGTATTCTTTGATAGATTGTTTGGGCAGAGTATTCATGACAAACCTTTGTAAAAAGGACGGCAACTGCCTGTTGTGCAGACACGAGTGTGGAGAACGACGTTTCGAAAATCTTCCGCCTTTCGTCTTCAGATTTGTGCAAAAGGAACTGAGAAGTGTCATAAGAAAGAAGGAAAAGAGCCAGAATGAAACATACCTGAGATATTATGTCCACATAATGATGGGATGGTCGTATACTCTCCTCAATGGGAGGGAAAATTCACAAAGCCTAACTATCAAATGGAGAGAAACATCTAAATTTCCTATTGAAAATGAGGAAATGAAAGGGAATACAATTGATGGAAGTGTAGTTGTTGACTCACTAATATATGGAAAGTGGCTGTCATGTTATCAACAAGTAACGTTACTCCACTAGCGACTATTGTAATGTGACTTATGTGAGGAAATTCTTCTTCCACAATATATAAAGAAATTGTAATATAAACTTGTGTGTTCATAAATGGAGAAAACACAATTCGTAAAACAAAGGAAATCTCTTTCATTTAAACCCTCGTAAGTAACACATTTTTCAAATATAAGAACAAGGAATGAAATTAAGTTTCACGAGTGTAAAACTGGAGTTAGAAAATAGGAGTGTGGTGTTTACTTTAATTGGTGGAAGGATTTTGCTGCATTATGAGAAATATCGTGAATTAAAGTTGCAATTGCCTAAAGAGCAAATCTCTACGGTAAACAAAGAGCGAAGATAGCTTATCTATGTGAAAAGCTTTGTGTTGTTTCAGAAAGGGCTGTACCAGTCAAATAATATATCAGTCGGCTGAGAAACCCTTTCATACTGTCTCTGCAGGTTGATTCTTTGTAGATCTGGTATGGAAAGGAGTTTACATGTATTGTGTTGGGTAAGATGCCCTCACACCCTATCATGGTGAATCAATGTCTACAATTAAGAATGTCATCTTTATTCTTACACATAACTTAGTAATCCACACTTTCAGAACGAGAGAGAAGTGCGTTTTAGTAATCCACACTTTCAGAACGAGAGAGGAGTGCGTTTTAGTAATCCACACTTTCAGAACGAGAGAGAAGTGCGTTTTAGTAATCCACACTTTCAGAATGAGAGAGGAGTGCGTTTTAGTAATCCACACTTTCAGAACGAGAGAGAAGTGCGTTTTAGTAATCCACACTTTCAGAACGAGAGAGAAGTGCGTTTTAGTAATCCACACTTTCAGAACGAGAGAGAAGTGCGTTTTAGTAATCCACACTTTCAGAACGAGAGAGGAGTGCGTTTTAGTAATCCACACTTTCAGAACGAGAGAGGAGTGCGTTTTAGTAATCCACACTTTCAGAACGAGAGAGGAGTGCGTTTTAGTAATCCACACTTTCAGAATCCACACTTTCAACGAGAGAGAGTGCGTTTTAGTAATCCACACTTTCAGAACGAGAGAGAAGTGCGTTTTAGTAATCCACACTTTCAGAATGAGAGAGGAGTGCGTTTTAGTAATCCACACTTTCAGAACGAGAGAGAAGTGTGTTTTAGTAATCCACACTTTCAGAATGAGAGAGGTGTACGTTTTAGTAATCCACACTTTCAGAACGATAGAGGAGTGCGTTTTAGTAATCCACACTTTCAGAACGAGAGAGAAGTGCGTTTTAGTAATCCACACTTTCAGAACGAGAGAGAAGTGTGTTTTAGTAATCCACACTTTCAGAATGAGAGAGGAGTACGTTTTAGTAATCCACACTTTCAGAACGATAGAGGAGTGCGTTTTAGTAATCCACACTTTCAGAACGAGAGAGGAGTGCGTTTTAGTAATCCACACTTTCAGAACGAGAGAGAAGTGCGTTTTAGTAATCCACACTTTCAGAATGAGAGAGGAGTGCGTTTTAGTAATCCACACTTTCAGAATGAGAGAGAAGTGCGTTTTAGTAATCCACACTTTCAGAACGAGAGAGGAGTGCGTTTTAGTAATCCACACTTTCAGAACGAGAGAGAAGTGCGTTTTAGTAATCCACACTTTCAGAACGAGAGAGAAGTGCGTTTTAGTAATCCACACTTTCAGAACGAGAGAGAAGTGCGTTTTAGTAATCCACACTTTCAGAATGAGAGAGGAGTGCGTTTTCTCACTAGTGTGTTCCTCCAATAAGAGAAGCCACACTCCACATTCTTTGGATACTTTCCCAGGTATAAGTAGACTATACACTGGTTTGTACACCAAGTCCATGTGATATTTCTAACAAGATTCCTGTTATTATGTGAGTTTTGGTAAGATATCATATCAATGTTAGTATTCTTTTATACTCAAATTATGTTTCCGATAGATACTGTACTCTCCCTACACTTCCCATTTCTTGCAGGAGTATATAATGTTGCGCTACTGAAGGGCACTATAGTGTGTTAAGTACGGTATTAGAGATTGGATACGGAGGAAAGAAACGTCATCATGGCTGTAATACAGTATATTAACAAGTATCAAATATTAAATAACAGACAAGCAAGCCCATAGATGTCAAAACTAAGTTTTTTGTTTTACCAGACAAACGGCTCGGTTCTGCCTCACGAACGTGATATGATTCATCAAATCACCGAACCAGATGTAAAATATTTTACGCCGTGAGGAGGTTGTGTCGTTTTCAGCTCAATAACACCAAAACCTAAGTGTGTAACAAAACGCTACTACCATCTTTAGATATTTGAAGAAACTATAACATAACAACTATATTTGTTAGATGAAACGAATTATAGCGAAGCGTTTGAAAACAGTTGAATTGTTTATTTGCTAGAAGAGAAAGTTGTTAATACATAAAAAGAACTTAATAAAACAAGCCTGGGAATACATCAGGATATCTTCTTTGTTTTGTGATTGGTTTTTTTTATATTTCCCGTTTTTATTTCTTTTTTATAATTGATTGAATTTATACAAAGTTTTGTCTGAAGTGTGATGTTATACTTTGTTTCCTTTCCACTGTATATTTAATATTAATATACTGAGATGGCAGATGTAACATGATTAGTGTATAACCTATCCTCCTTTGCTTTCAGTTATGGGTTCTTGTAATTACCATAACATGAAAAGTATCTAAACATTAATATATTGACTGGAAATAACCAATCTCGGGATATCAGAAATTCTATGAACTGATTTCCAAGTTTTGTTAAATCTAAATCAGTTTTCGAGCACATAAAATTCATTATTTTCATTTGCCATTTTCATTTTCCATAGAAAATATTGTTCTAGTGTTACTATGTCTGCAACTATACAAACACTGATGTTTATAGATAAAGGTTACCAAACGGTGTGTTAACAAGTGTTTACGTTTGTGAGTGTGTGTTAATATATTTGTATATCAGTTTCTGGAAGACATTTTAGTTGCACAGAAACTAACATTTTACAAAACATCCCAATGTTGTTATGAGGAATGTAATGATAAATCATGCTCATTTAAAGAAAGTTATAACCTTATTAAACTTTCTATACAACGTGTTATATTGTTTATAAATGTTGTAATACCACTACATGTATATTTTGTCATGTTTTCAGCTTTAAGTTACCAAAACATCCATTCTCATAAAATTGATTCAATATCTGAACAAGTGAAAAGTTCCTACAGCAACGTAAAACTCAGCAATAAATCAAAATTTACCATGACAACATGAAAGATGAAAACATCTCAAAATATCTCATACGAAAACATCGAATTCTTCATTTTGTAAGATATTTTATGACACAATAATAGTTTAAAGTTTTGAGAACTTGCTACCCTTGGATAACATCTTTTTATCTCCACACAACAACTAACATGAATCTTAATATAGACAATATTTGCTTTACCGAATTTTTAACTAAATCGTTTTTTCTCGACTAAAGATGGCGCTAGAGCATCTATATTTATGTGCTGTGCAGCATAAAAGTATGAAACAAGTGAAGCAGTAAAAGATATCAAAAAAGTATATGTAAGTTTATAAATCCGGCATGGGCAGGTAGCGTTCGACTCGTAATCCGAGGGACGCGGGTTCCATTTTCCGTCGCACTATACATGCTCGACCATTAAGCCGTGGGGACGTTATAATGTGACAGTCAATCCCATTATTCTATGGTAAAAGAGTATCCTAAGAGTTAGCGATGGGTGGTGATGTCTAGCTGCCTTTCCCTCTAGTCTTACACTATTGAATTAGGGACGGCTAGCGCAGACAGCCCTCATGTAACTTTGCACGAAATTCAAAAAACAAACAAACAAAATGGTTATGTGATCTCTTCTGAGTAAACTTGACAATAGTGGTACGCTCATAAAAATATTATATTATTGTAACAACCAGAAATTTTATAACACATGTAAAATGTTAAACGTTTTATGATAGGTACAAATTGTGTAGTACAGGTACAAACCATTGTGGTACACGTACATAAACAACGCAATACGGAAATATAATATTATAGTAAAATTCCAAAAGGTTGTACTTCAGGAACAACATAAAATATGAGAATAAGCAGTTGTGTAATAAAGCTAGAATACATTTAAAACTTTGTTCTACATGTATTTAATGCTGCAGTAAAGATGTGAACCTTCTAATCCAAAATATAAAAACTCAGAGAGAACTTTTGGTATTATCAACAGCACATGAAACAATGATTGCACCTTGATAAAGACTCAGAAACCAGACCATCATATGCTCATAACAATACCTCGATATTGTCTCATACCTGAGAATCTCCCGACGAATAATATTATGGCATTTTTTTTTGCCTTTAATGAGTTGAAACGTGATTTTGGAAGTCAATATGCACATTCAATAGATAAGTTGAGAAACGCTAATGGATATGTGTGATTGAATGTTGATCTCTTTCTATTTCGTAGACTGTAACAATGAAAAATGTGTAAACTTAAGGAAGAAAATATAATAATGGCTATTACAGAATAAGCATGATCAACGTTTAGAAACTAGTTTCAAGGGTAGCACAAAACCTGTAACATTATTAACATAGAGTACGCTAATCCGCTGTACAGGTACAAAAATGTTGTATTACAAGTTCAACATGCTTGACTTATGGTTCAGGTACATACACGTTGAGAGTTCAAACAATCAACATGGTGTCTAACCGATTGCTTTGCTTTATTTATGTAAACTGTTGGAATGAAAGTATACAATGTGACAGACGTTCGTGTTAAAAAGGATATGACAATATTCTTCTTGGTGATACATTTTAATATTTATCTATACACTGGATAAACTAAGATGAATAGGGGTGATACTTGCATCTGATACACAATGTTGCTATTTCTGTTTTGTTTTTAATATAGTTAAAATAAGGTAAGCTATCCGAAGATAAACAGTTTAGTATGAGCATAGGCAAAGAAATAATAAGATTTAGTTTTAGGCTAAAGTAATTTAAACAGTTCCAAACATAGGGATTAAAACAATGAAAACAATTTAGATGTATTATTACTTCAGTTATGTAAACAATTTAACATGCATTTTGACTAACAAAGTGAAAATATGTAGGAATGTCAACAAATATTAATGTAAAGTAAGAGGTTTTGTAGCTTAATTAACTGTTATATGTTTAATGCATTTCAGACATTCGCACAGAAATGGAGGAATTGTATTTCTAGGCTTCCATAAAAAAAGAAACTTATAAAAGTAATCAGAAAAAAATGATTTATGTTAAACAGAAACGTAATCTGTAATACAGAAGGAGGAGGATTAATCTTGTTTGTTTGTGTCGTACAACTTAGAAAGCATCAATATTTAATGAATACTTTCACTGATAATGTTAAATCAGGCTGGTGAAATAGCCAATGTTGGGGAATACTTTTACTGATAACAAAACCACTAAGTGAGATAAACTATTAAAATATCTTGAAAGATACAAATAGTTATTTTGACTGTTTTATTGAAACGTAATGAAATATAATAAAAGAGAGAAATTCGTTGCTCTATAATGAGACACACAAATAAGTTCATGTGCATTTAAAGCAATGCTTAATATAATTGTCTATGAACGATGTTAAACAGATATGTCTGATTACAATATAGTTACAGGTATACGTAAGTAAATTATATTATATCCACCATTAGTGGAAGTACAGATGTAACTAAATCCATGATTCAACTGTAAATGCGGAGTTATCTGTTGATATGATAGAAGTGCAAGTACCAAGTTAACCAAAATACATGTTACATGTGTAAGAACGAAATTAACAAAATATAGATTTAAACTACCCTTCACTTCTATCTTCTGAATCCACATAAAAATTCTGACAACTGGTGACACAACTGTTAACGAGAGTTTCTTCTCTTGTTACATTGCCGTTTGGGTTATGTGTATTTTGACTTATGTTTGCCAATAAAGAATTAATATTAATGTAACACAAATAATTTTTTCACAATTTCAACATGTCTTAAATAAACCTTATGCCTTTAATAGAAGAACATTATAAATATCGGACTCTCAAAGATAACTATAAAAGTAATGTGTGTTTTTCTTATATAAAAGGCAAACCTGACTATCTGCTGAGCCCACCGAGGGGAATCGAACCCCTGATTTTAGCGTTGTAAATACGACCAACATCGTAGTGAAAGTTTGTAATAGTCTGTAATAATCAAGACATATTTTCAGACAATGTGGTTTCCTTGTTTTCCTATCTGTGCTAGCCGCCCCTAATTTAGTAATGTAAGACTAGAGTGAAGGCAGCTAGCCATCACCAGCCACCGCCAACTGTTGGGCTACTCGTTTACCAAAGAACAGTGGAATTGACCGCACATTATAACGCCCCCACGGCTGAAAGGGCGTGCATGTTTGGTTTGACAGTGATTCGAACCAGCGACCCACGGATTACGAGTCGAGTGCCTTAACCACCTGGCCATGCCGGGCCGGTTTTCCTTGTACGTGAATCCTCAGTAACACGACAGTGATACCAACCTTGATATGACTGTGATAAAAAAACAAACTGTATTCGGACAGAAATATATAACTTCCAGCTACGGTAATATTGAAGTTAAATATGTATTGTACAGTTTAATATTGGAAGTCATGTTCGGATGATTTTTGTATAGATTTTGTCCTCTCTATATTCTTGTTTGCATTGTTTTTGTTACCTACGCCACCACATCATTTTACATTCATAAAATGTTTTTATTACTTGTGTCGTGACGCTTTTTACCTTCACTTAAAAATAGGGTATTCTACGAATACGAGTAATAAAATTTAATAATTGCGTTTATTTCTTTTTAATTTTTCGTAGATAAGATTCGGACTGGTTCCCTAAAGACAACGATTCAATACTGTACAAAGCATTGAGCATTCTACGTGCCACAATCCCATAATATTTATCAATAGTATGCTAGTAATTTTTGTTTAACCCTGATATTATGTTGTTTTTTTTTAATTAAAGGAACACCAGTTATCCGTAAGGAGGCTAACTTCCAGGGTAATGATAACATCTTTTATACTATAATTATAATATATATTTTTAAATAACTACTAAATATTAACACTAAGATCAACATCGAACACATAGAGTTGATTTAGTTTTAAACTACTGAACCAAGAAGAACAAAGATGAACAAAGATTTGTTGTATTGATTTGTTTATGGTTTGGTTTATTATCAATGGTTTTTTGTCAGGTGTTGGTGCTAGTTGGGTAGAAAGTTAAGTGAAAATTAGGTAAAAAGTTTTAAGAACAAAACTCTCTGTTAGTGTACATTTCTATTATACACATCTGTATTGTACCTACTGAGTACCTTGGCCAACTCCGCATACACAAAGTGTACGGTCTCTATCATAATGATACTTGTATCAGAGAGACGAAACTAGATAGAAATATCACTTTGTACTTCTAAAGTTCAGTATATATCATAATGAAAGGAAGTAATACAGTTTGTGATATAGAATTTAAAAGGTAATTATACTTGAAATGCAATGATAATGGATTGGATGAACAACATTCTTATGTTATTTAATAGGAAGCTTTATATTTATACTTGTTTGTTTGATATAACTTTACATTTATATTTGTTTGTCCGATATAACTTTATACTTGTTTGTTTGATATAACTTAATGATTATACTTGTTTGTCTGATGTAACTTTATATTTATACTTGTTTCTTCGATATAACTTTATAACTATACTTGCTTATCCGATATAACTTTATATTTACACTTGTTTGTCTGATATAACTTTATAACTATACTTGTTTGTCCGATATAATTTTATATTTATAGTTGTTTGTCTGATATAACTTTATATTTATAGTTGTTTGTCTGATATAACTTAAACCACAACTAAAAAATATATATATATTCTACGTATCTTCTTTACTTTAGTTTTATCTTCATTACCATAAATAATATTAATTAATTTCAACAGAGAAGTAAAGGGTTATTTGACAAGTCGTATTTCTCTTAAAAACCTTACCTATTTTTGTTAATAGTGATAGAAATTATGACAAACATATTATTTCCCTTACTTATTGTCTGTAATTTGGTATATTCAGAAATTTGTAATTTATTGCAAGGTTTTTTATTATGGATCCAATCTATAATATCAGATTATAACCTTTATAACTTGCTACATATTGTAAATAGCTCAATTCCAGCGTTATATCGTCATTACACGAACACTCGTTAATGGTCCTATGAACAGAAGACTGACGTTTGTTGTAATAATCAGTGACACGATTTAAAAGTGACAACATGCGAATGGTTTCATGTATACAGAATTAGATAGAGAGTCATTCTTTGTTTAACACAGAAACATCTAGAAAGTTCCAATAACCTTCCTGTTGAACCTTTAGAGTAAAATGTATTGTGAAGCTGATAGAATGGAGACGTTTATGTAAATCAAAGTATATTTCCTACTCAGAGACTAGAGGGTAGACAGCTAGTGCTCTAACATTGTTTCAAAAAAAATATATAATTTTATTATTGTGATTTTACTTCTAGTAGTTAACTGAAGGCATTATAAGCAATACAGAGTGTAGTGTATGTTAAAATAAACCACATTTAAGCACATACATCAGCAAGCTGTGTGACAACCACAACAATTACAAACTGACGGTGGAACTGTGTGTATCAGATCTACATTTTGACAAAGTTTAACATGTTGTTCAGGTAAGAACATGCATTCTATAACTCTCACTTTTAAGAAAACTGTGTAACAAAAGTATGTTACACAAAGTATTTAGGTAATAAAGGTGTGGTGTGATAAGGAATTGAAATTTCCGATCAGGAAATATCATGTATTTAGTGACACAGATAAAAACAAAAGATTTGATTGTTTAATAGGAAACAAAGTCACATTGGATTATATGCTGTATCCAACACGGAAAACCGAATCTTAGGTTTTATAAATTTACCTCTGTCCCACCGGGTGGTAAACACGAATTAATTTAGTAAACTTTGTAAACTAAACCAACCACAAAGAAGCCTGCAAAATGTTATATCACAGTAATGGTACATAAAATTACGGCGTCTTAGAACAAGTAGATTATAAGTGAATCAACCGTATAATTGATGAGATCTTTCGGCAGTCTCAGTTATCCAGTCTTAGGTTGTAAGTACATGGATGTAACTCTTGTTTTTATTGCTCTCAGACACAGGCATAAAGGAAATTCGTATCTGTTCGTATGTATATACAGTCATGAGTAAGAAGTGGGTGGAACAGAATATTGTTCAACACAAAAAGTGAAAGAGCAAAAGAAGTTAAGACTAGCCAGCAATTCTGGGAAATGTTGGAAACGTGCCAATTCAGTTGTTCTAATCACCTTCAATATTAGTTACTTTCTGTTTAGAATATAAATCACCAAGCTATTAGTTTTATGTCTTTCGGTAACGAAAAGATATGGTGAACAATTATGGACTGATTAAATATTCATAAGTCGCACATGCGCACCTATTTCTTATAGAAAGTTGCGAATACTATTAGGGACAAATATTAAAGACGTACTATGAATAAATTTTAAGTAAAATTATCATTAAGAGAAAATATATTGGCTTTGCCATCACATAATGATTCTCAAATATGTTATAATTTTTGTTTTACTTCTGAGAAAACTCGTAGAGATCAGAAAAGAAATGAACCGATGTTGATCAGATTGAAACAGTACAATATGTATACAAATTGTCAGCTACAACTTCGTTATACCAGTGCTGTAACAGATAAGAGACAGGCAGAGCTTGTAAAGTTGAGTTTTGCTCTTTATTAACGTCTGGATTTTGGAAATGAACAAGAAGCTTACAGAAGAATTTGGCTTTGCTCTAATAGACAACAATAAATAAATAAACAGAGTTGCAATGTGTGTATGTGTTTCTACAATATATTGTTAAAGAGGCTATTTAAACCTGGGGTCAGTTGGTGGAAATAAAAAAGAATAAACTGTAAACATTGTTTCTTCACTGTTTTATTGTGATGATCCTGAATAAAAGTTGTGCTTTTAAAATATTAATTGTTTTGATATGTACTATAAAAGGCTGTGCTGGTGTAAGAAATGAACCAACAAAAACTGTTTAGAACACGAAATAGACCCGACATTTACCGATGGTTAAGTAATGTAAGAGTGTTAAAGCATGCGTCTGAATTCTAAAACTGTAATATTATAAACGTCTGTTAGTTGAAAGCTTTAAATAAGACGATCAGTAGTTTGTCCAATGTGTTTGTAACACGTTTTTATCCACCAGGGGATCTGTACTTAATCCATGTGGATGATAAATTTGTAATGTGTTTGTACCCGTTAGAAGATCTGTTTTTGATCCATTTTGGAAATTTAATCTCTCAAAACAGAGAGGACATAGTTATAAGCATTCCTAGATCACCACACAGTTGGTTTTTCTGGAGAAACTATATTCTATTAAATAACATAGACGTTAGTGATTCCTTCAAAGAAGGAATTTGTCAATAACAGAAGGTAACCATTATTGAAATTGTGCAATTAGAACAGTAGCAAGTTAGCTACACATCAGAGTTGGTCTACCCATATGCTAAACTTATGAATGTTTCTAAAGGTAAATAAGAGTGAAAGATATTTTAAAATGTTCGGTGAACATTTCATGTTTTCTTATCTAAACTAAGTGGAAAATATATCTATTTCCTTTTTTATTTACTTCTTCATTACAACAAGACATACTAATAAAACATTTAACAAGACATATTAATATAACATTTAACAAGACATACTAATAAAACATTTAACAAGACATACTAATAAAACATTTAACAAGACATACTAATAAAACACTTAACAAGACATACTAATAAAACATTTAACAAGACATATTAATATAACATTTAACAAGACATACCAATAAAACATTTAACAAGACATATTAATATAACATTTAACAAGACATACTAACAGAACACTCAGGAAGACACTAATAGAGCATTTAGGAACATACTAACACAGACATTTAACTATGATTAAAAATTTTGATAAAAAGATGATTCACTGTACATATAAATACCTTCACACTATAATTACAGTTAAGACAGTCAAATATATAAATACTTAAATACTTCTTTTTGGTTTTGGTTCTTACTGTGTTATTGTCTCGTGTTGACCACAGGGAAATAAATTATCAGTCACGTACACGTGAATCTTATCTGACTATCTGGATGTTATGGAAACAGAGTCTTACATAGTTAAAATCATTCGTAATACGAACTCCAGTTAGTCTTAGCTCTTTAAAGAAACATGTACCGATTCGTGAATATTGAACCTTTCATAACTAAATTATTCCCCCAACAACATCAATGAACATCCGATCATCTTAGTTTCAAATGGCTTTCTACTGGTTTGTATCTTCAGTTTCAGTTTACGTACGTCAGTATTAACATTATGATCAAATGATTGACTTTTATACTATCTATTATTTAAGATATTAGCAATGACTCGTCTAAGTCGCTAACTTAACTAGATATATCATGACAACCATGCAAGCTAGTACTACAAACCTTCTACGAGTTCACTCAGTTATTGCATCATTAAATAAACACTCTCACTTAGCATGTAGCGAAATTTATCTAACTTGAGATAATACTAGTGGCCTACAAATTTAAATTTCATAAAAACTGATTTGTTGTTTATAACGGATATTCCCCAATTCAGCTCCGCAGACAGTTCTAGCCAGACATAACCAACCATCTGTGAATCAACCCACACATTACAGTGATAACATAGAAAAAGTAAAAACAGACAAAATTTATTCAACTAGGGATTTTCCATTTGAGTTTATCAAAACACGATGTGTTTGAGTATTACTTGTTGGCACTTCGATACTGTGTTAAAATAATATATAACGTTAAAATAGGTGCATAATTAAAATATGAAATAACTCACAACGTTAGGATTCTCTGATGAACTTTTTACTTCATTTTTTCTCTACTTATTTTGTTTTTGAACTTTGCGCAAAGCGTCAAGAGGGCTATCTGCGCTAGCTGTCTTTAATTTAGCAGTGTAAGACCAGAGGGAAGGCAGCTAGTCATCATCACCCACCGCCAACTTTTGGGCTACTCTTTTACCGACGAATAGTGGGATTAACCTTCACATCATAACGCCCTCATGGTTAAAAGGGTGAGCATGTTTGGTGCGACGGGGATTCGAACCCGTGACCCTTAGTTTACGAGTCGGACGCCTTAACCCACGTGGCCATGTCGGGCTCAAATTCAGCCTCACAATCATACGGTGTATACCATGTTTTAAATGTGTAAATTATGAGTTATTAAAACTTATGCAAAACTTATGATGAGTTCATAATGAATACTGTAATACTATGTTATGCTATAAGTAAATTGTGTGAAATTTGGAATTGTTGTGTTACTTATCAAAGGATACACCCACATTTTTTTTTTTAAATTCGTAACTCGAACAAAGGACGGATACCTCAGCTTGTTTTACATAAAGTTCATCTGTCAGTAAATCATTCATTTTAATAACGCAATCCATACATTATAATCTACCTTTTGTGAAAATTCTATTATTGTTACCTTTATGAGAATTTACTAGTTTAACACCTCCATACTTAAAATATTTACATTATCCACCACCCTCTTTTACTAACCACTCTACCAATTACAAATGAGAAATGTTTTTAGTTAATTTCAACGCCAATCCTCTTCCTGGTGTCATTTTTGTTTCAGGCTAATATATCAGTTTGGGTTTGTACAAATCTTTTATGGGTTCCATTTAAAATCGTCCATGATTCGTTACGTTGTTCTGTTTCTGTTTTAGTTAGGTTCCTTGACTTCACATTATCCTTAAACTTTACGTTTTCGCTTTTTAACAAACTTCTCGTTTGAAAATTATTCCAAACTGACTTAAGGTTATTGTTAGCTAATTTTAAATTATTATAATTTTCCTCTCTTTAATCACGACTTTCGGAATTTATCAATGAGTTTGTTATATGACTATTTATCTTTTCACCTTTTACTAGCAGGAATGACCTTATAGTTTTATATTTCACTAAAAAATCAATGAATCGACATTACCTGAACAATGTTCTTTCTCACAGCGTTACTTGGAACAATGTCAAAATTGATTAAATATTCGAAAACTAAATATAAACTAAATTTAATAGAATTATCAAAAATATTTAAAAACTCGAAGTTAATTTCAAATAACAATTCAGTTCCAAGGGTTACCGAAATACATGTTTAAAATCTACATTAAAATAAAGATAAAGAGGTGACATACCATTTATTCTAATTGACTGGTTGAAGATTTTTATAGGATTTGTTATTGTTTTGTATACAATCAGTTTTGGTAAAAAAAACACGTGGAAACGTGTTCACAAAATATAGTGATGATGTCGGGAAAACACGTAGGTTTAAGAGTTATAGGATTTGTTATTGTTTTGTATACAATATAGTCTATGTTGCTTACAAAATATAGTCATGATGTCAGGAAAACACGTAGGTTTAAGGGTTATAGGATTTGTTATTGTTTTGTATACAATATAGTCTATGTTGTTTCTCTCGCGTTGATTTACCCGCTTGTTTCTCTGTTTTGAATTTCGCGTAAAGCTACACGAGGGTTATCTGCGCTAACTGTTCCTAATTTAGCAGCGTAGGACTACAGGAAAGGCAGCTAGTCATCACCACCCACCGCCAATTCTTAGGCTACTCTTTTACCAATGAATAGTGGGATTGAAAGTTACATTATAGTATCCCCACGGCTGAAAGGGCGAACCCGTGATCCTCAGATTAAGAATCTAGCGCCTTAACCACCTGGCCGTGCCGAGCCTAATACCCCGCTACCCCCGGACAGCAGCAAGTCTACGAACTTATAATGCTAAAATCAGTGGTTCGATTCCCCTCTGTGGCTTTGCTATAAAAAAAAGCAACACACTCATGGTAAATATACCAATTGACCTCAGCCTTTTAGTACAGAAAGAAACACATGACGGATGTTTTGAATTCACTGAGTCAGCAGAAGGTACAAACTATGGGCGTGACCACGTGCAGTTGTTGTCTGATTAGCCGTCAAGAAGCGCATACGTAATTTAATTAACATATTGCACTAATCCTGTTGGAGAACTAAGCAATCTGCTATTTACGAAAGAAATTCCGTTTTCCAGATAAAGAATTTAGGTTCAATTCCTCACGGTGGACACAACAGATAGTCCAATGTCAGTTTGTTGTAAAGCAAACTAACTAACACGGTAGTAATTTAGGTCTTATATCTATATGCTACAAATTGTGTCACAGGACGTCAGTGATGGATAGTGTTAACTTATATATGAATGGAGAAAATTTGGCAGGCTTGTTGAAATACTAGATAATGATCGCACGTAAAAGTAAATCATGATGACATTTAGTCTGTACATCAGAAGTTAAGAATCATCTTAGTTCGTTCTGAAAACGATCCCACAGAACTTTCAACATTCATAACTGATTGTATAAGTTTTAGAAATGACGAGTACTTTTATACTTTAAACTGTGGTATTTTTAGGTGTACCGACTTACCTAATATGTGACAATAGTAATTATAGTAGTGGGAAGAATACTGGAAGATGGTATGAAGGACGGAAGTGATTTATGTCTTGAATAAATTGGGAAAAATGAACTATATTAGTCACATCGTTTTAATAAAACAAAAAGTAAATTTAATGATTACTTACTTTGGACACAAATTAAACAAACAATTGCACAGAACTGTTGGATAACATTTCTCATCAGACCCAAATAGGTAGCGCCATGACAAGGAAGTAGTATGGAACTCAAGACATGACTGACATACATTGTCTTGTAAGTTTCTAGGATGTGTTGTACACGAACTGAATTCATCTTTCACATCCGGATCAGTCGCTACTATATCTTATTACAGAAAGTGTGTATACAGTGAAAAAAAAATCACAAGATTAAATACACAAATCACCATCTATTTATTGCTGACTAGATCAAAAACTAAATCGGCCAATCAGCGCCGCTAGTGTAGTGGTATCATACAAGATTCCCATTCTTGTGACCCGGGTTCGATTCCCGGGCGGCGCAGAATTAATAGCGTTATAAGTTCGTTAAAATCAGTGGTACAAATATTCAGAGAGAGTACAATAAGTTATAAAAGTCACGTTTTATGGTGTTAATATTTTATAGATGAGGAGGCCAAGAAAGAAAGATATCTTTGATTTTAAGTGCCTTTCTGGTAATAAGGAATAAATAGATAATTATCCAAGATGTGGTCTGGAGTATATGACTGTTGTAGTGATACAGCATTTTCAGTGCATGCACGAACTAATGATAGGTCAGTATCGTTAAATAAAGGTATTTTAATAATGGAGTCATAATTTATTTTGTCATGAATAGTCCCAAGAATTAACTGTGGGAATAATATTATAAGTCAATCACTAGGGCTGAATACTAAGCTTAAGTTATTATGTAAGGGGGACCTGGTTATCTAATAGCATTTATGTGAACATTTCAACTGGAAAAGGAAGGTTTGTGGAATGGATGTTTTATATTTAAATGGGGGATGAGTTGGCTTGTTTGAAGGGCTATTAACTCAACGACGCGGAAAATCATAAAGTAGGATTACATGGTTATACGTTGTTTAATAGTAATATAGTAGTGAAAATACAGAGAATTGTGTTTTTATGTATAACATATGAGTTACAGCATGTTCAAGTTGAGGATATAAAACAAATAGGTTTAATGTATTTAAGTTTCTCTAAGTGATTACAAGAGAAAAAGATTTTTAGTTGAAATTTCTTCGAAGTATCAGATAAAATTGATAAGAAACATTACAGTAGATAAAGAATTCAACTGTTATTGTTGCTATAGTTGTGTTAGGTTTCAGTTTCGGGACATATAGATTGTAAAATATCATAGTAAAATTATGAAGGAGAAAGGTTTTTAAAACCTGCTATGATTGGATTTCTTCAAAAATTGGTTCAGGAACCCACCAGAAAAAATGCTATTTTATATTTATTGTTAACTTTTAATAAATGTGATAGAGGTTGGAGAACATTTGTTACAATTGTTTATTGGATAATCAGATTTGGTACTTTGTTGCTATTGGTGATAAGGAATAATGAGATTTTGGTTCCAGATTTCAAGACAGTAATACATAATAGGGGTCCGGCATGGCCTAGCGCGTTAAGGCGTGCGCTTCGTAATCAGAGGGTCGCGGGTTCGCGCCCGAGTCGCGCCAAACATGCTCGCCCTCCCAGCCGTGGGGGCGTTATAATGTGACGGTCAATCCCACTATCCGTTGGTAAAAGAGTAGCCCAAGAGTTGGCGGTGGGTGGTGATGACTAGCTGCCTTCCCTCTAGTCTTACACTACTAAATTAGGGACGGTTCGGTGCAGTGGGCTAACAACCTACTCACTTAAATACCTGTTCATGAAACCGCAAGTGATTGCGGCCCTATGTTCCTTGACGGAATCGAGTGGTAGATGATGATGAATGATACATAATTATGTTCTATGTTTTGGGCAAATAAATTAGTTGAAGATAGTGATAAAATGGTGGAAAATATTTTAGAACAAAGTGATAAATATTTAAGATGGACATGTCATTTACACACAAAAGAGGACATCTGGAAAGGAAAAAACTCGGTTGGCTGTTAAAGAATATAAAACAAAGCGTTATAGATATAAGAATTTTAAATTCACTACAATGATTGGAGTCTAAAACTATTATAGGTCATGAGAGTTGGTGAAACAGGAAGTTAAGAAAACCTACATGAAAAATCGTTGGTTTAAAATGTTAAAATCAACGGTAATAATATTTTCAATGCATTAAAGGTAAAAAAAAATTATGTTAGAGTGAAAGTATAGAATTTAAATTATGATATATGAAGGCTGTTACCAGATAACTATGGAATAGCTGAGTTATTTAATTATATTTTGTGTTTATAAATATTTAAGCAGTATTCCACATCTTAAACAGTTGCTAGATAGCGATAAGTGTGTTTAGAAAATAAATTGAACTTTAAAGAATGATAAAGATCTTGGTGCAAAGAATATTTTAATAATCCTTTAAAAATAGGTTAATATTTAATATGTGAGTCACTTGCTATGATTCTTTGTTTATTTGTTTGTTTTGGAATTTTGCACAAATCTACACGAGGGCTATCTGCGCTAGCCGTCCCTAATTTAGCAGTGTAAGACTAGAGGGAAGGTAGCTAATCATCACCACCCACCGCCAACTCTTGGGCTACTCTTTTACCAACGAATAGTGGGATTGACCGTAACTTTATAACGCCCTCACAGCTGAAAGGGCGAGTATGTTTAGTGTGACGTGAATTCGAACCCGCGACCCTCAGATTACGAGTCGAACGCCTTAACTCACCTGGCCATGCTGGGCCACTATTCTTTGTAAGTCCTTGACTAGTGGTCAGAAGATTGGACGTGGCTTGTGTTACTTCTGTTTTAAAGAGAGATGATGAAAATATCCCAGTGATTATAGTCTTATTAACCTTACATTATTGGTGGGAAGAGTTTTAAAAGTCACGTTCAAGATACTTTAGAAAGGTTAAAAATCTTGTTCAATATTCACCATGATTTCAGCAAGGGAAAATTTAGCTTTACTAATATACTGACATTCTTTAAAGAGGTTACAGGTTATGTACATAAGGATATAGGCGTGCACTTGGTGCCTATGGATTTTAAGAGTATTTGCAGGGTACTTCATAACATGTTGTTATGAAAGTTGAGAACGTTGAGGACATATTGGCTCACTGAGTGGAGAAAATGTCTTGACTGAGAAAAGCAGATGAGTGCCATAAATGGAGTGAAACTGAAATAATGCCACAGTTGGGATAACTGTAATCTCCTGACTGGAGTTTGGAACGTCTGATGCATTGGACAAATAAATTTACAATGGCAAATGGTTTTTATTGAAATAGATGTAAGGTAGTGTACCTGAGGTACCACAATTTAAAACATGAGTATAACTTTGATGAGATAACTTTTACAGTTTTACGGAAGAAACGTATCTTGGTATGCTTGTTGGTAAGTCTCTTAAGCCATCCAAGCAATGTGCTGTTACTGGTAGAAGAAGTGAGAGAACTTTCGGGTTATCTACGGAAAAACTGTATACAAGTGTAAAAAGGTTATAATGTCGTAGTATATGTCATCGATTAAGACTACATTTGGAGTAATGTGTTCAGTCTTGGGCTACTATATATGATAATGATTGTTGGAAAGGGTTCAGAGGAATTTAAAGGGTTTAAGATAATTGAACTTTTTTTCTATTGAATCACTAGTTTCACGTTTCTTTTTGTCCTTTTTATAAGATAATATATTTTGGCATATTCTGTACATAAGAATATTATGGCCGTATATTCTAACACTAAAGACCCACCAGATTCACGTTTCTGTTTCTCAGATGATTCAGTATATTTCATCTCTAACGGTATTATTATTCTATGTTATAACTCTAGGAATCAACAGGTTTACGCTTCTGCTTTTATCTCAGCCTTTGGAGATAAGACATTCATTTATGAGTGTGTTTCCACGTGATATTCTAAACAAATAAAATTGTGTTCAAGGAGTGTCCGTGGTGTCTTCTTACAATCCCTAATTTCTTTCTTCCAATAAACGATTCTTAACACAATGGTAGATTCTTGTTTTCTCCCATCTTTATGTTTTTATGAACGATTCTTAACACAATGGTAGATTCTTGTTTTCACCCATCTTTATGTTTTTATGAACGATTCTTAACACAATTGTAGATTCTTGTTTTCACCCATCTTTATGTTTTTATGAACGATTCTTAACACAATGGTAGATTCTTGTTTTCACCAATATTTATGTTTTTTATGAACGGTTCTTAACACAAAGGTAAATTCTCGCTTTTTTATTTCTATGTTCCTGTTAAGGAATCGTTGAAGTAGATTGTTATTTTCCTCATTTCTGTGTTTATTTTAGCGATTCTTAACGTAATACTAGATTCTTATTACCCATTTCTGTTAACCATTCCTAATACTTTCCTACTCGATCTTTATTTATTTATTTTATGTTTTGAAGTATTATTTACTCTTTTATTTTAGAATATCTATGAAATTATATTCAATATTCTAAATAATTTTTCAATATTTCTACATAATTATTTAGCTTTTCAAAGATGCAATAAAAAGATAATTTTAACGGATTAATAAAACATACATTATAAATCGGCAAAAATAAAATAGGTTTATTTTATAAATAGTTCGAAAATATTAATAAGTATTATGAATTTTCAAGTCATTGTTTTACTGTTACACTTTCAAATTGTTGTTATATTTGGATGTAACATCTTCAACTTGTGGACATGTTTGACTATAACATATTCAAACTGTAGACACGCTTGACTAAACCACTTTCAAATCGTTAATATGTCTGACTGAAACACCTGCAAATTGAAACAAAAGTTTATGTTCCATTAATGTTCGTTTTACGACACCTGATAATGTTCAATATATAAATAACTGAAAATATTTTTGTTCCTTATTTCTTACACATTAAACGACATTCAGTTGGTCATTTCTTACCATCACTTTTGAGAAAGTCACGTAACAACCATTTTCGAGAAAAAAAATGCATTCGCTTGGATAAAAAAGATACGGTCAGATCGGGAATTTAGAATTTCCAAGAAGAAGATATTCCGTGTATTTAATGACATTGGAAACAAAAGCATATGACAAACCGGACCGGTTAGAAGGTTTACAACAGATTGTTCTAAGATCAAAGTAAAAAAATGTGGTGTCTTATAATAGGTGAGAATCCTGGGGCACGGATTTGAATGACAGTAGTAGTCCACGTGCCTAGCAGCAATATTGGACATAAACAAGAAGTCTGAAATAGGTACGCTTTAAAATGATACCTCCACCTAAACTGTAAAATACCGTAAGCCACAAGAAAATTAAATAGGTATTACTATTATTGCATTAGAAGACATATCGACCAAATTAATTGTTACAGTATTTTTATGCTATTGCGTTGTTGAAACGGGCTATGAGAAATCATCGATATCATGGAATTGGTAAACTATGGAAAACAGAAATGGTGAAGTGGTGTGATTGGGACATAAAAAACTTACTACAGGGCTCTCTCCAATAGAACTTACTGTACAGGACTATTGTTAATTAACACGGCTTTCACGTAGAACATGACTGCCCATGGTGACGTAAACGAATAGGTTTCAAATTAATTGTTATACATATCGTACTAGACCTGTAAATAAATACTGACACCTGAAATAGAATTGAAACAACATAAGATCGAGAAACCCAAATCTATTGGGTTGAGGAATAATTCGTGAGCGTTTTTTCAAGTTAAAAAAAAATATTCATAAATGAAACGCTTTCGCAAAATATTTCATGTCATTTGGTAGATAAATTTTTGCTCTAATAGATGGTGTGTTTGATTTTCATATGTCTTTAATTTTTGCTTTCATTTTCAGCTCATTAAATGGAATGTCAAGTGGACAAAATCGAGCATTTTCGACACCATCTGCTTTTCGCATTTAATTTCTTGCAATTTCGTTTAAAACAATGCATACTATATACCTAGGTATTACATGAAATAAAGTATCATAATAAATGTTTTGGGTGTAATGTGTTCATGCATTGAAGTATTGTATAGTCTTTCATGTAATGCTTGAATGAAATTATTTAAAAACGCTCACGAATTATTCCTCAGCCTAATACAAGCCGGAACCACGAGACACTTTAGGAACATATATAGATATATATTAGAACATTATAATACCCAAGTTCATCTAGTATAAATATTATTTTACATTAAACTTAAATTTTACATTACATATACTAACGATAGGGTACCAGATAATGACTGACATAATTATTTTCGCTATGAATTAGGAAACGTTAATTCACCATCCACTGTACTCTCATTACCATAATCACTTCTGTTATAAGTGTTAGAGAGTATTAAAAACATTACGTTACTATCCACTGTACTCTTATCGCCACGATCACTTATGTTA
Source organism: Tachypleus tridentatus (assembly GCF_004210375.1). Classification (NCBI taxonomy): domain Eukaryota; kingdom Metazoa; phylum Arthropoda; class Merostomata; order Xiphosura; family Limulidae; genus Tachypleus; species Tachypleus tridentatus. The sequence goes on along the minus strand of NC_134825.1, from coordinate 16,086,895 downwards.
TAGGTGTTAGAGGGTATTAAAATATTATTTCACCATCCACTACAACCTTCAATCAGAGACGTGAGTGAAGTAAAAATACTAGGGCTCGTCTTCAAGAGGTCGAAATCGTATAAGTACAAATACATTAAAAACCCTAAATTAATCTAAATGAACCGCTATGTATTAGAGATTTGGACAATTACGTATCCGCTGTTCCAAGAAATAAGTTGATTTATCACGTGATAAACGTTGCAAGGTTCACATGGGAACAATTATGATTTCACGAACTGATAACTGGAATGAAGTATAAATCTTTCAACAATAACCACGTGCATGTCTTCATCAATTTGTCATTCGTAACTTACACACACTAAACATTCAACCATAAGAACTTTTCAGTGAACCAAAGTTTAGCTTTCTTTATGATGTTTACGCCGTTGTTTATCTAACGTGTCGATCAAAAAGTTATTTGTGTTCTGTTAGTTTATCTGATCGTTGTCTGTACTCATTTGATTACAACGACAGGCTCCAGAGGTTACAGAACTAATAGCCTGATGTCCCCTTAGTGGCAGTGAGTTCCTGAGAAATACAAAGTTTAATATTAATATACAATACACTTAAGTATAGACAGGAGTAACAGGCATTTTTATCGTGGTAAACGTTGATACGGTTGTTGGGATGAAACTAGTACTTGTAACCGTACGGTACTTAGTGCTAAATGCATTATAAATGAGCGTATAGACACGGACTTTGGTACTGGTTGCCGTGGTGACAGTGGTGTAAGACGAAGTGATGGTAGTGTACTGTGGCTGTGGCTGGGTCGCGAATAACTGCTGGAACTGTTGACGTTGTTGAAGCGCCTCTGTGTTGACCACTGGTTGTACTGTGGTCAGTATAGAAGACAACGTTCGTTGTATGGTTGACAGAACCTCGGATAATGTTCTAAACCGAGTAGCTCGACCATCATAGAAGCTGACGACCTTGGTGCTGTAAACGGTCTCAGTCGTCACGTACGAAGATGTTTTAGTGATGGTTGACATAAGGGCTACTTGTTGGTTGAGTTGTTGCAAACCCAAGTATACAGCTGCTAAGGGGTTCTGGGACAAAGCCGACTCCAGTGACAGTAGAGGATTGTCGTTTCTCGAACCTCGGATCCCAGGCAGTGGGGTTTGGACAGTGACGCTTGACTGAGAGTCCAAACCGATAATGTCTGGAAATTGAAATTCCGAAGCGTTTACCACTAACAGGTCTGCTGGAGGCATTGTTCTGTAGGCAGTGATAGTCTTCCGGATAATGTAACTTTCAGTTACAGTGCGAGAGATTGTGGACTCTCCATCAAACACGGGAACTAGAAACGTCCGCCACGTGTGCTGGGTAGTGGAGTAACTCCGTGTGATAACGGTAAGAGACGGTTTAAAGCTCGTTAATAGATTATCGTCGTCTTCAGTGAGCTCGAATAGATCATTGGATAGAAGTTCTGTTGCCTCGAGTGTATGAGGAACCTGGGTGGTTATGGTTAGTGTCCGTACTGACCTACGACGACCCACGTGTAAAGTAACCTCACTAGTTACGGTAGTTAGTTCGTATACTACACTATTAGGATCAAATGAATCCTCATTTGGCAGCGTTTCGCTGTTATCTTCTAGAGAAAACGTCTTTTGCGTTTTGTAGATTTCCGGACGCGTTGCCAACCTCACTTTGAAGCGGTTCAAACGAACCTGAAAGACAAAACAAAGTACATTTCCAACTTAAATGTCATACAAGTTATTAATGTTAAAAATTAAAATATCTCAATCATTATGGATCTTTAAATTACTGTTGTTTTTTATCAATTAATGGTTCAAAACAAAAACCTAAAGTAGATAATCACCTCCAAAATATTAACCTCCATTGCAGAATGTTTTCCTGAATTACAGTAATATAAACCTTCATAGCAATAGTATTACCTTGCGTAGCAAAATATACTTACATTCATTACAATATATGAACATGCATTGTAATTTTAATCTCATTTCAGTAATGTTAACATGCACTACAAAATATTATCTTCTATTACAGTGCTGTATTATATTAACATGTATTGCAATAACACTACTCTGTATTAACAAACATACCTTACAACTTTTATCAAAAACAGCCTTCTTGTAAAAATAACTGATCACTTTAGTTTGTATAGAACACAGTTTACAAAAGTAAGAACTAGGGTGTTATGCTACAAACCGTGTTCGTTTTCCTCTTCCTGGGAACATACTGAAACCTAATTGAAGGTCTTCTGAGTGAGCGCATAAAGACAGTGTCTTCTACTTTTTCAGACTGCCGAGAGGCCCAGAAACGTGGTCGAATGGCCAGAGTCCGAGTGTGAACAGTGTCAAGGGACTGTGTTGGTCGGTGAGACTGATGTTGGAAGGATTCCGGGGACCTAAAGGACGACTCAAGACGTGTGGGGAATCTATCATCATGTGTGTTTGCTTCTGAGTCTTTGTTGTTATCAACTGGATGTCGAATTGAACCTGTGGATGGATGGTTACTTTGTTTTAAACTTTTAGAGGCTGTAACTCGGCGGGAAAATTGAAACCTCGGTTTTCTTGTGGTTTGTTGCGGAGCAACAGGAGTCGCAGAAGGTTGAGTCTTTTTCTGTACAGATGTACTGGAAACGGAAGAGATAATTAACGAAGTACTTTGAAGGATTTGAGCATACTTTCCTTCTATGTAAGTTCCAATGACACTGGTTTCATAGACTGTTGTGATTCCACCTCCTACCAGTGTTCCCCCCAAAATAGTTACTAAGCCTGTTGGATAATGAGGTAGAGCAGATGTTACTGTTGACTTGGTAGAAGTACTTGGGAAATCTCTGGATGATTGGGTCGATGTCAGCGATTTGGAAGATGAACGAGATAATGAAGACTGTGTCCTTGATGGATGAAAAGTAATTGAGCTTGGAATGACATTATTAAATGTTTTTTGGTAATGAGGTTCTTTCACTGTACGATGAAGACTATTTTGAGATTTAAATAAATTAGTGTTTTGTGTGGAGGCCACGTTTTCAGTTTTCATATTTTCGTTATTGTTACTTATCACAGCTGACGAAGTTGTGTGTAATGATGACACTTGAAGAGGTTTGGGTCTTTGAGTTTTATCGTCACTCCCTGGTGTAAATATGATCACTGTATTATCTACAGTTGTTCGAAAGTTAAGAAACCCACGGACAGTTACAGTTGGTCTAGGTTTCTTCACCACCATTATCTCAGCTGCAGCAGCAGATAGGTCATCCATGGTTCCTCTGTAGACTGGAGTGGTAGCATCTTCGCAAAAGACAGGTAAGCCTGTGAATACACATAAACTACACCTTAGAAGACACATCTGGATTAATAAATAGTTGTAATTGCTACGGCAAAAAAGGTGTATGTTTCTACCATAAACAAATATTTATTACAAATGTCAATGACTCTCAAATTTCTTGTTGAAGCATTATAGTAAACAGGTTTTGAAATTTTTGTTTTCGTAGATTTCGATGAGAACACCTTACATTTATGGATCACGTTTGGGTTTTAGTTGAATGCACGCTATAGACATAGTAAACTCACATTGTTAAGTCGGGAAAATTAAAAATAAGAATTCAGATATTGCTGAGGAATGACTAATTTTGTGCCTTTATACACAAACAGATCCATTACAAATATACAAACAGATCTATTACAGATACACAAACAGATCCATTACAGATACACAAACAGATTCATTACAAATATACAAACAGATCCATTACAAATACACAAACAGATCCATTACAGATATACAAACAGATCCATTACAGATACACAAACAGATCCATTACAAATATACAAACAGATCCATTACAAATACACAAACAGATCCATTACAAATATACTAAAGAAGGAATAGTGAAGTAAATGCTAAGTACCCAGTTCTCTTAAATTACCCACAACTACCTCAGAAATGTAACGACCATGGTACAGTAAAAAAACAACAATTATTTTGTTTTTATATCATGTACTTTGTTTTCCTACCTCTATTATTTTATGATTTTATAGTTATTTTTGATTAATGTAAGATTAATAGGTCTATAATTACTGGAACAACCTCCATTTCTTCCCTTAAAGTTAGAGTGATGTTAACTAATTTCCATTCTGTTAGTACTTGTCCACTATCTCTGGCCCAGGAGTCTTATCATTCTCTACACCTTCCAACTTTATTTTAACAATCTCAGAATTTATCCAATTGTCTTGGTCAATTTTTTCATCTATCAATTGTTCAAGATTAGAAATATTAGTCTTCATTAGTAAAAAAATAAAAAAGCAGAACTTAATAGCCTATTAATTTTATAATAATCAGATACAACCCTTCCTTTAACATCTCTCAAAGGCCCTAATCCACATCTCAACATTTTGTTTACCCCTAATGTACGTTTAAAAATCCTTACTGTTATTTTTTGTTTTCATTCAAATATTTTTCATACATTCTTTTGGATGACCTAATTTCCTGTTTGGTCTACTTTCTTGGCTTTCTATAATCTTCTAGATCTCATATAATATCAAGTCAATTTGAATTTCTGATGCTTTGTTTAATTTTATCTCTTATACCTTTTGTGCAAGGAATATATTTGTTTTGAATATTAAAAAATATACACGTTTTCTTAGTGTCTTCAAGTAACTCAGCTGCCCAATTCTTAACAGATAATTCTTGTTGCATTCCTTCAAATTTTGCTTTTTTTAAAATTTGTAATCAAAATATCATTATTCCTGATTTCCATATGCAGCAAAACATTAAACCTAATATAGCAATGATCACTTGTACCTAGGTGTTCCCTAGTTGCCACCTTCTTAACTATTTTCATATCAGAAGTGAACACCAAATTTAAAATAGTATTATTTCTAGTAGGGTTCTTCACCAATTAACGAAGAAATTCACTTGAACAGTTTCCAGAAATTTTTTTCACTCATGGTTTAACTCTAGCATTTCCCAATCAATGTCTGAAATTAAAATCACTCATAATTATGAATTAATTAACAACTGAAATCTTAACCTCACTGTAAAGTTTCTCACTAATTTCATCAGTTTCATCTGGTGGTCTGTAACAAATTCCTACAAAGAGCTTCTTCCTTTAAATTTCACTAACAGAAACTCAAAAAGATCCGATTACCTTGCTATTATCCTTAATATTCTCAACTTCAACAGGATGTAACTCAGATTTTACGTATAGATCAACTGTTTCCCCGCTCTTTATTACTCTGTCCGTATTAAATAAACTATAACCATATACTTCAAATACATTTCTGTCATTAAAAGTCATCTACATTTAACTATCTTTCAGTTATTCCCATTACATCAAAATATTCTATTCCTACCAGTGTCCTAAAGTAATCTATTTTATATCTTATACTTCTGTCATTACAATAGTAAATGGTCCAAACCATTTTATATTTCTAGAATTAAAGTAAGCACTCTATACCATGATTAAATACCAGTAGCCTGTTGTTAACACTTTAAGCCGAAGTTTGAAAATTAACTAGTTTTGGATTTTATCCATTAAATAGAATAATGTATTTAATTTGTCTTAGAATATCACTGCAAGTTGAATTATAATTAAGGCAAAAGAACCGTTATGCATACTAAGCCTAATATAACGTTATACTAAACGTCAAACTACTAAAATCTAAATTAAAATCTTGTACCTACTATTTTCTTCCCCAATCTTACTAAGTATAGTTTTTGTTATTTACTTCTAATTTCTAAAGATAAAAATAGTAAGACCAAATAACATTACAAAAATTCTGAATATTAAAATTACTTTTCTAATTTTTTCGTTTCAAATATCCCCCTCTACGTGAGAACAACTAATTCAATAACCCTGTACAGTAAGTTGGATTTACGAAAGTGATTACACAGAGTCATTAGAGCAACTAACCCAATTACTCGTATACTGAGTTGAATGTCTATAGGTGATTGTATAGCGTCATGAGAACAACTAATCCAGTAATCATTACAGTGTGTTGGATTTGTAAAGGTGTCGTCAGAGCAACTGTTTCAATTACCCGTACAATATGTTGGCTTTCTGAAGAAGATTATATAGTGTTATCTGTGCAAGTAATTCTTTTTCCCGTAGAATATGTTGTATTTTAAAGGTTATTGGTTTGTTTTGAATTTCGAGCAAAGCTACACGAGAGCTATCTGCGCTAGCCGTCTATAATTTAGCAGTGTAAGATTACAGAGAAGGCAGCTAGTCATCACCACCCACCGCCAACTCTTGGGCTACTCTTTTACCAACAAATAGTGGAATTGACCGTTTCATTATAACGCCCCCACAGTTGAAAGGGCGAGTATGTTTGGTGTGATCGGGCATTCAGACAAGTTATCTAATTTAATTCTAAGTGTAACTCTTGGGATTTTACAGAAATGCAGACTTTTTAATCAGAGGTAGAATTTTCTTATTATATCATAATGTAATCAACATTGGAAAAGGTTCATAGAAGGGTTACTAGAATGGTACCTAAAATGGAGGGGTTGTCATATGATCAAAGGGTAAAATATTTCAAATTGTTTTGCCTTTAAAAAGTAGTTATGGGGGAATCTTATTGAGGTGTTCAAGATTGTAAAGATGATTGATAGTATTGAAAGGGCGAGCCTGTTTGGTGTGACAGAGATTCGAACCCAGGACACTCGGATTACACGTCGAGTACCTTAGCCACCTGGCCATACCAAGCCTAAAGGTGATTATATAGTTTCATTAGAATAACTAATCCTATTACGCATGCATTATGTTGTTTTGCTAAAGGTGGTCCTATAACTTCACTAAAGGAACTAATCTATTTCGGGGAAATAGTATGCTGGATTTCTAAAGGTGATTATGTCGTAATATTATATATAGTACTTTGTTGAAGAAAATCGAACGTAAACGATATGAGTAGATAAAAAGAAGAAAAACAAAATAAAAGAGTTTCAAGGATTGTATGAGAAAGAAACAAGAACAATTCTACAACTTGTTAAAACAAGATGGCTATCACTTTGGGTGTGCCTCAACAGAATATTGGACATGTGGAAGCCATTGAAGAAGTATTTTCACTGTTAAAAGGAAAAACTAGATTCAAAAGGATCTAAACGTGCAGTTCAGTGAGGCAGCAAGACTTTAACAGTCAGGATATCCTCTCAGCCACACAGGGGCACTGTCGAGACACCCTCCCAGCCACACAGGAACACAGTCAAGACATCTTCTCAGCCACACAGGGACATAAGACAACAGTCTCCAAAAGCAGACAAAGAAACATTTGATATAACTCAATATATGTTTAGGCAGTCTGACCTTGAACTAAAGAAGAGACAATCAATGAAAAAAGAGAAGAAAACATAAGCTAGCAAGGAAGTAACCAAGAAAAGTTATGCGCAGAGCAAGTTAGATAAGTTAACAGTTTTCTTGGACAACAAAATGAACTTGTTATTTTTCTTTTTCTTCAGTCTGCAATTCCTCTGTTTGAGCAAGCCAATTTGATATTTCAAATAGAAGAACCTTGCATACACATTATGCATAGAACTCTGATTACACAAGTTAAAAATATACTTGTCAGATACATCAACCAAAATATCTTGAAGGCAACATTACTGAACTTGACAACAACAATGAATCCTTACACAAATCTGACGAGGCAGTTTCTATTGGAAATGCTGCCAAGGAATACATTGTTAAATATGAAAAGAACCTGGACCTGATCAGCTTCTACACCAGTGTCAAGAAATACTAAATTGCAGCTACAAATTACATGATGAAACATTTCCCTCTAAATGATGAACTTCTGATTCATGCAGAGGTTGCTGATCCAAAACTGAAACTCAGCAAAGATTTCTCTTCTCTACGCTTCTTCACAGACAGGTATCCTGTCCTTGTCAGTACACATGAGCACAACACTATTGACAAGTTGGAAGGGCAATATTTGAACTATCAAATTGATACTTTCTCAGAAACTGTCCTTCAGTTGAATGTTGACAAGTTTTGGGTTCAGCTGTCTACAGTTAAGGATGGAAATGGCAACCAGAAATATGACATGCTTGGATTCTTACAATCTTCCATTCTAATGCTGACAGTGAAAGGATATTTGGTTTAGTGATTAAAAACAAAAGCAAGTTCAGACCAAACTTGAGCACCTCAGTTTTGAGTAGTATTATAACACACAAGATGTGTATGCAGTCAAATGGACAATGTTGTTATAACTCTCAACCATCCAGAGACATTCTCATGAAAGCAAAGGTTTCAACAGCTGCAAAACTATTACAATAAGTGTCATAAACATGATATAAACTAGTCCTTACATAAAGGCTTTTTATGCTTACTGTTTGTGCATGTTCGATGTTGTTTTACCAGTTTGTTACTCTGAACTAAATATAAGACATAATTTCAAAAGCATTTTTTAAATTTATTTATTAAATACACAAAACACAGTCATAAATGAGCAATCTATAGCAGTAATAAATAATAATAGTTGTAATAATAATGTAATAATAAACAGCATAGAGACATTGGTCAGGCCTAGTAGTCGCAAATAATAAAGGGTACTGTCTGCAGTCATTACGCTCAGTCATTTGAAATAGTTGGCATCTCTGCCTCTATGAGTACAGTAGAATTATAAATATACGCCAGTCTTTAGCCATAACGGTACTATTGTTACCTCCATAAGAAAAATTAGTTTATTAATTTATGCTAGCGTTAGGCCTAATTGTACAATAGTTACTTCCGTGAGTATAACAAAATTAAAAACCTGCAATAGTATTGAGGCCTAACTGTACAACTATTGCCTCCGTGATTACACCTATGTTATATGCTAGTCTTCTAGCGTAACTATACGCTTATTACTTTCGTCAGTACACCAAAATTATAAAGATACACTAGTCTCTAGGCGTAACTATAAAGCTGTTATCTCCAAGGTTACTCCTAAATTATAAATATACGCTAGTCTTTAAGCTATTGTACAGTTGTTACTTTCGTGGGTACATTGAAATAATAAATATATGCTAGTCTTTAGGACTATTTGTACAGTTGTTACCACCGTATGTATATCAAAATTATAAGTATAAACTGGTCTTTAGGACTAACTATACAATTTCTTTTCTCTTTTTTAGTTGATTATAAGTATTTATATTATTTGTGGATAATGAAGTTAATAGATTAAAATGTTTGTTTGCAGTTAAGCGAAAAGCTACACAATGGGCTATCTCTGCTCTTCCCACAACAGGTATCGAAACACGATTTCTAGCATTGTAAGTCTGCAGACATATCGCTATTGGAGCAAATTAAAATAAAGAATTAACTCAAGTTTTTGCTGAATAAGAAAGAGAAGTTAATTAACTTCAAAGATAAATTATCCCCAATATTATTTGTTAGCTGGTAATTTTCGTAAGTTGCTTAGAATTAGAAGCTACTGAATTGTTTAGTTATAACTAGACGTATACATCTATAGATGTGATACCTAGTAATTAAATATATCAATAATAAATAAAAGGATTAGAATGCTACCTTTATGTGTGAAATGGCTAAAGTTTAGTTAAATATACAAATAATAGACGGTTAGATTGATAATACTACTAGTAAAGAATGAAGATTGATGTCAACATGTCTTCATTAAGGTTAAAGATGGTTCGGTGATAATGGGCGAAAGAAAATTATATCGAAAGAGAGGCCGTCGACTGGACAAGTTGTCGGTTGAAAAATCATCTTGTCGACAATTGTGAGATGGATTTGATATAATATTAACGTTTACTAAGGGGAATGCATACATGTTTACGTGTACATGAATCAGGTTTACAACGTATATAACTAATTTGTTGCATTTTGAATACATAAATATAAAATACAATGGTTTCCGAAGTATTGAATTTATACCTCGAAAATGAACCAAATAAGAAAAGAATGTAAAAAAAAAAATATTGAAAATTAATGTGTCATAGATGCTTCACAGCAAAAGCTAAAATGACGCAATAATGATTTATATGGTCAAAGAAGCTACAGCACTGCCAAACAATTGATAATATTTTCAACACCTGGGTTGTCGCCGAGCTGTTTGTCGACCAAGAATACTGGCGCCGAGGTTTCTGTCGACTATTAGTACTGTTACTCTCCGCTAGTACAGCGGTTTGTCTTTGGATTTACAACGCTAAAATCAGGGGTTCGATTCCCCTCGGTGGGCTCAGCAGCTACCCCGATGTGGCTTTGCTAGAAGAAAACACACACACACACATTAGTATTGTTGATGAGCTGAGGGTCGCCGAGTTGTCCTGTCGCTGACTTCTCTCTCGCTAATCTGGCCCTGATGAACCTTACAGATAATTCAGGAAGTGGGCTAAAGTTTGTACGGTGTGATATGTGTTGGAATTAATGTATACTTCAAAACTGTGGTATTGATTATGATTAATAAGGATTAGAAAAGTTAAACACTAAACTCGATTACTCGCGGTTTTCTTCACCGAATGGTAAAAGAGCTGACAGCAGATGCTAGAACTTTATATTTATCGTGAACCACAAATTGGTATGTGATTGCCGGAGTTTAAGTGGGGAACTTCTGGGGAAGAGAGATCATTACATACTTGAAATTTCGCTATACATTGAGTAAAGGAAATTTTAGTTTCTAATTGTCAGTTAAACAATGTTACACTCATGAGACAAGATTTATCATCTTCATTGATATTCATAGGGTAATAAGTTAAGAGATGATAGACAGACTTGGGCATTTCTTGAAAAAACACTCTACAGTTAATTCCAGATATGGGTGTTTTATAGAAAGGGAAAAACAGTTTAACAGGTTTCTTTTCAAGGTTTACAGCACTACAGGAAACCCAGGTATTTGGCTTAAAAAATTAGGAAATCCAGAACGTTGTGTGTGTGTGTGTGGGAGAATACTTTATGACGTCAACATTGTACCACATTCTTTGGCTTTATTCGAAAGGCTGGAGAACTGGGTGGTGATTATAGTACAGAGAAAAGAAAACAATAGGAGGGTTAGCACTATACGCCCTTTCGAGTTCTCTCTTTCTTTCACGTTCTGTGGCATGCCTGAATAATTACTACAAACTACACTGGGTGAATCAACATTACGCTCTAAGTTGCTGAACATCTATATCTGAAACACACAGCAGTAAAATATGACATTTCTTTTTCTCACACTATTTAGTTGCCTGACAGTTCGTCGTTGGAATGTCCACTCTATTTCACTGTCAGGCAGGTTGTTGTGCGAGCTTCTACTCTGTTCGTTTGTTTGACAGGTACTTTTTGAACGTCCATCCTGCTCGGTTGTCTAATAGGTCGTTGTTTTAATGCCCACGCTATTCGTTTGTTTGACAGGCTTGTCTGTCATTTGATCGTCTTCGACTAATTCCAACAATTGCTAACACTCTGGCAATCTATGCTTGAAGTCAGATTGTCAACAGCCTAACTAGTGACAGAGATTAAAATACAGCTGCTCCATTAAGTTAACCTTCGGTAACTTTAAAAGTAACAGTTTGAAACATTTTTATTCGAGAAAAGGGTAAAATACATATATATACAGTCATGTGAAAAAGTTAGGACACCCTACCCCCTAATAGCTGGTGTTATCCCCTTTGGCTGAAATAACTGCAGTGAGACGCTTCTTGTAGCCATCTACCAGTCTCTGACATCGGTCTGAAGAACGTTTGCCCCACTTCTCAATGCAGAATTCTTTCAGCTGTGAGATGTTTGAGGGGTTTCTTGCATGTACAGCCCGTTTCAAGTCACCCCACAGCATCTCAATGGGATTAAGATATTGGCTTTGACTTGGCCATTCCAGGACTCTCCATTTCTTAGTTTTCAGCCAGTCCTTGGTGGATTTACTGGTATGTTTTGGGTCATTGTCGTGTTGCAGGGTCCAGTTCCGCTTCAGTTTTAATTTTCGTACAGATGGTCTTACATGATCCTCAAGCACCCTCTGATACACAGTAGAATTCATGGTGGATTCTATGATTGTGAGCTGTCCAGGTCCTGCTGCAGCAAAGCAGCCCAAAACCATGACACTTCCACCTCCATGCTTCACAGTTGGTATGAGGTTCTTTTCCTGGAATGCTGTATTTGATTAACGCCAAACATGTCCTCTGTTCTGGTGTCCAAATAATTCAATTTTGGACTCATCTGTCCAAAGAACATTATTCCAGAAGTCCTAGTCTTTGTCTACATTCTCTCTGGCAAACTTCAGTCTGGCTTTGACGTTTCTTTTAGAGAGCAAAGGTTTCCTTCTTGCACACCTCCCATGCAAGTTAAACTTGTGCAGTCTCTTTCTGATTGTAGAGGCATGCACTTTCACATCAACAGTAGCCAGAGCCTGCTGTAGGTCTCGTGATGTTAGTGTGTTTGGAGACATCTTTTAGCATCTTGCGGTCTGCTATCGGGATGATCTTGCTTGGACGATTAGACCTGGGCATGTTGCCAGTTGTTTTGAAAGCCCTTTACTTGTTAACTATTTTCCGGACAGTGGAATGGCTGATTTCAAAATCTCTTGGGATCTTTTTAAATCCCTTACCAGACTCATAAGCTGCTACAATTTTCTTTCTGAAGGCCTCAGACAGCTCTTTTGTTCTCACCATGGTGCTCACTCTCACTTTAACAGTCAGGAGCACACCAAACTAAATGTCTGAGGTTTAAACAGGGCAAGCATCATTCAAAATGCTAAGTAACGATCTTCTAATCATGTGCACCTAGTGTGATACACTTGTGTGTGAGTTGAGCCATTTTAAGTGGGAATAAATGTGTGGGTGTCCTAACTTTTTCCTCAGTTAGAATACGCATTTTTGTAGAATTACATTTACAGAAGATCTTGAAAAGTCTTTTCTTCAGTTTTAATTGTTTAGTTATATTCCTATTCCTTAAAATTGAGATTAAATATCTATATATCCAAAAATGTTACAAAAATACACAGGCTTTCATAGGGTGTCCTAACTTTTTCACATTACTGTAATTATATATCATACATTAAAAATACACAATCTTTTACACTTTTAATATGTACGCTCAATCACACGCATATATATGTATGTATACACGCACAAATGTTTGTACATGTCACCATCCTTAACAGACAACGTAACATAATAATACGTATTTATGTTCTTGTTATCGTTTGATATTTAGTACAAAGCTACATAAAAGGTTTTTTGTGCTCTGCTCACCACGGGTATCGAAACTCGATTTTAAGCAGTATGAGTTCGAAGACATATCACTGTACTACTGAAAAGCATACTTGTATTGAAGGACACTTTGTAACAACATCAGACCACAGGAATAATGTGGAAAGCCTTTCACAAAAAGGAAATACAAAAAATTAAATGACTCAAACTAAGATATAAGGAGATTAAGATATATTTAAAAACAGAATTATTTTAAACCAACAAGTACTTAATACATAAATCTAAAAGAGTTTCCAGTCTCAAAAGTATAATAAAAACCGTAACTTACTATACAGAATTAAAATCAATAAAAACTCCGAGACTGGAAAACACACACTCTCTGTGTTTCGACGCCCCCTCCCCCGGAGTTACAACGTTAAAATGAGAAGTTCGATTCCCCTTAGTGGGCTCAGCAGATAGCCCGATGTGGCTTTGCTATAAGAAAACACACACACACATGTTTCGACGTGTACCACTGTGTCATCTTCAGGAGTGTGAAAATAATAAGTCATGGTGTTTCATCATACTTTTGAGACTGGAGACCATTTTAGAATTGTGTATTAAATAATCGTAGTTTTAAAATAATTATGTGGTTTTAAACATTGAATATTACACAAGTGATAAGGAATTTTAAAATTTTTAAAAAGGTTAAGATATACTCTAGCAAGACACGTATAGGAAGAACAGGGTGTCATAGGTTTAAACTCAAGTCACAAACTTCACATGGGACAAGGATACGCTCAGCGACGGATTTAAGGTTGTGTGGGCCCTACATCCCATGTAATTTTTACGTACAATAAAATTATCACTGGATCCCCATTAAGACCATGGGTTCTGGGACTGAGCTCCTTCTATACAGACATAACTCCACATGGAATAGAAATACACTATAAGGTTTAGTCCATAATTTCACTTGGGCTAGGGAGACACTATCTATCAGACTCAGTCCAAAAACGTCACATTGGATAAAAATACACCGATTAACAGATTCAGTCCTAAATTTCATATGGAATAGGAATACGTTGTCTGTAAGATTTAGCCCATAACACCAGATGGGCTAGGAACACCCTGTCTATCATATTTAACCCCAAACTTTACATTGGATATATAACCCTAAAATTAACAGGAAAAAACAAATAAATGTAGTTATTTATCCAGTAACATTTATCATCTTAAATCAGTTTTTCAAAGTGATATTAAATGATATATATACTGTAAACGACTGTAATTGCTACTACTACAAGTAAAACTGGAACTTACTGTCTATATTACAAAAAAACGAGTAATATTTTTAAAACATCATGCCAAATAATTAGGTTCTCTGTTGAATCTTTCTGTGTCCTGACATGTTTCAGTCATCATAACAGTTGTTATTTATGTAAAATGTACAATAACTAATATGATTGGCAGAACAGCATATGTTTGATGCTATGTATCTTTTTTTCCCTATTTGTAAACAAGGTTTTCTGCACATTAATGTACAAAATACATCAGGTCGTTCATTTACTTGTTCTTTAAACGTTGGAATTGTGTTGTAAGTTAATATATAAAATACACTAGGTCGTTCATTTACTTGTACATTAAATGTTGGTACGATACCACACGTAAATACATATACGATTATTTGCCATAGTATGTTATGTGTTTCCTTCAATTTTAGAATATATTGCTTTAAAGTTAGAATTTTTGAAAAAATTTTATTCAAATTAATTTTTAGATATTCTTTGAAGTGAATATTTTGGAACACGGGAGCTAAGTTACCAGCGATATGGTTTGCTGACCCATCGTGTGCTGATGAGCCTTGAACAGGCCATACTGCAGTCCACAGAAGAGCTTACGGCGAATCAAAGAATGCATTAGGTGTCTACGTCACAGATTATATTCTCAGTTTTACCTTTGGTGAAGAAAGAAGAAGTATATAATATGATCATAGGTTTTAATTTCTCGTAAACTGTTTGACAACTTTACTTAACTCTAGTCAGTTTGTCAAACAAAAGAAGATTCGGTAATTCGGCTCATCGGTGGTTCAGCGGTAAATCTGTGAGCAGCTTTGTGCTTACCAACAAACAAACATTATCATTAATCTGAATTTACTGTTACAATTTGAACTTTAGAAATAGATTTGAAACAATCGATGGATGAAATGTTTAAATTGTGTCATTGAAGTTCACAGATTATTAATAATACGAAAAAGAAACATGTAAGTCCTAGAACAGTTAAGCCTAAATTTATAAATACGTATTTCCAGGACAGCATTCTTCATTACGTTAATAAGAAATGTCATATTTAATATCTTTTTGTTTTAAACCATCTCATATAAAAATAAAAAATGAAGTAAATTGTTTTTATATAAAGTCATGATATTATTTAAACTTTTATATAAAAATGTGATGTTTAAATATTGATTACTCTGAAAATGTTTTTGGAAGTTACTCTAGTTATATAATTCTCGATTTTTTTTATTTGGCATATCTTAAACAAGAAATAGAGATAGTACATCAGAAGTGGTATGACTACTCTACATGAGAAGACAAGGCAACATTGTGATATGGCACTATATACTTGTTCTGTTCTTCAACAGATTAGCATTTTGTATATAAATAAGAATAAAATAAAACTAAGAACAACCGAGCAATTTTTCTCTGTCATCACAAACCTGAACAGCAATTTGTATTTAAATTCTGACATTCAAAGTTGAAATACGCATTTAATCCGTGATAAAGTTCTTTGTATTTCGTGTTCAACATTCCTCTACATTCCTACACTCAATTACACAACCGCCTTCAAACATGTGGTCAGCTGTCAGTCAGTTACCTCTTTCTTGGCCCGGCATGGCCAAGCGTGTTAAGGCGTGCGACTCGTAATCTGAGGGTCGCGGGTTCGCATCCCTGTCGCGCCAAACAGGCTCGCCCTTTCAGCCTTTTCACTGCTAAATTAAGGACGGCTAGCGCAGATAGCCCTCGAGTAGCTTTGTGCGAAATTCAACAACAAACAAACAAACAAAAACCTCTTTCTTTCTTTGTGAACCTGACGATGACCGATGAAGGTCGAAACATTGTTCGCTCCTCTACATAGTGCTTTCTCTACTCATACCAGTTGTTTATATATATATATAATAAATATTTATTTCTACAATTGCTGGAAAATATTCGTGCCATATTTATTGGTAATGGAACCCATTTGTTCCAGTTGTGATCTATCTTGCCACCTTTTTCAAAAATTATAAAACTGCTGGATTTAATTTCACTTGTGATATTTTTTTAAAACTTAGTATTCTGCTCGATAGGTTATAAAAATAAAACAGCCAACTATAAGAAGTTTATTTTTCTAAACTTTCTCAACGGAAAGAGAGTAAACGTTTGAAAATTATTCGGAGTACCTCAACCATTTCCTCTTTACTCCGACACTTTTCCCAAAATGCTTATGATATCAGCGTGGAGATCGAGTGGCTGTTTTCCAACATTTAATCACAACATAGTATTGTCCTTCATTAATCTACCAACCAGCAGGGGAGAAAACAGGTGCACGAGGAGTGCTGCCAAGAGTCGACAACAACTCCCGACAGGTGTGGGTCATAAAACCAATTGGTCCTTTGTACTTTTAATAATTTACACGTTTTTCAAGAACCTTTACCTTATGTATTAATAATTTTCCTTGCTGAAAACAGGTATGTCCATGTGACACAACAATTCCTGATTGTACTTAGCTAAACAAAATGCTAATAAGCACGTTTAAATAAAGAATGCTATCTTAATAAGCTAACTAATACAAAGTTAGACATGTTCGTTATAACGACTACGTTATTACACCTATATAGTACTTCTGTGTTCCAGATAGCGATATTTAGGTCTTGTAGACCTGGAAAGGTTAGGTTCTGTGTTACACGTATCACTATTTAGGTGTTGTAGACCTCGGAGGCTCAGGTTTTTGTATTCCAGGTATCTGTATTTAGGTCTTGTAGACCTAATAGGGCCAGGTTCTTGTATTCAAGGTTCCGGCATTTAGGTCTTGTAGACTTAGGAGGGTTGGGTTATTGTGTTCTAGATAGTGAATTTAGATTTAGTAGACCTGGGAAGGCTAGGTTCTGTGTTACAGGTATCATTATTTAGGTCTCGTATACCTAGAAGGGTCAGATTCTTGGAACCAGGTATCAATGTTTAGGTCTTGTATAACTAGGAAGGTAAGGTCCATATGTTCTATGTATTGTAGACCTAGGAAGGTAAGGTTCTTATGTTCTATGGATTGTAGACCTAGGAAGGTAAGGTTCTTATGTTCTATGGATTGTAGACCTAGGAAGGCCAGATTCAAAAGATCTCTTCAACCCTTCTGTAATTAATTTCTCTCAGTATTCATTTAATTACTACAAGAGTTTAACTAGAACACGATTTGACCACTTACAGAGCCATGACCATATATATAATTATGTTAATAATGCTGGGTTAAATACATTTTCACTTTATTCGATTGTGTTAAAAGTCCACACTACACGAACTGTTCATTTCACAATTTTCAATAATTTTAAATTTCGGCAAGACAAGTTACATATAAAACCTTTATTTCATACTTTCACGGTAAATTAAATTACTGATGATATGCATATATTGTTTTAGTGGTATAAATGTATTTTTTATAACATAAGTGTTAGTGGTGGAGAGGCACTTAGGACTATTTTTATCATGTATGCAGAAATGGTTGTACAGTTGGACATGCTGGTCATAGCGACTACATTATTACAGGTATATAGTAATACAGCTACACATATTTGTTATAACGCCTACACTACTACAGGTATATAGCACTACAGTTACACATATTTGTCGTAATGACTGCATTGTTACAGGTATATAATACAACAGTTACAAACATTCCTCATAAAGACAACATAACTAAAGCTATATAGTACCACAGTTACAAATGCTCGTTCTATTGACTACATTATTACAACTATATAGTACCACAGTTACAAATGCTTGTCCTATCGACTTCATTATTACAGCTATATAGTACTGTAGTTATAAATATTCATCATAACTATATTATTACAGCTATATAGTACTAGAGTTAGATACGTTCGTAATAACGACTAATTTAGATAGATAACTGGTATTTTTTTTTTAAAGATAACGTTTTAACTGTATTTCCATTGGTTTAACACAACTATAGAATTAACACATGCCAACATATCTAACGATTGTGTTCTATACCAAATTTCTAAAGTTAACACAAAACAACAATTACGTTAAATAGAAGTACACAACTACGATCAACAATTGTTGAGACTGAAAGGGAAGAAGGCGGTAAAAACATTACATTAACTTGGTTTTTTATCAAGCAAGTAAGTAAGAATATAGTGACACAGAAAAGTTGAAACAAGTTTAATTCGACAAGAGTTGCATTTCTTATGAGCTGAGGGGATTGTATTTCATAACCAGATCGCAACTAAAACTTTAAAATATCACTGATGAGGTTTCGTGGGGAATAAATAGTGTGAGTGTAAATTCCCATGTGTATGTGGAGTTGTACAGATAATTGATATTTGGTTTTACCAATGTAACTCTATCATTTTAAATTGGCATTTCCCAAAGTTTGGTCCGCAACCTGGTGTCAGTCCATGAAAAAAAAAATGCCGGTCCACAAAATACTAAAATAAATACAATTAAATGAAAGGGTTAAATTTAAATTGTTTTCAACTTTCTCTAAGCTCTTGTCGTATATTACAGAAATGTGTATGAAACCAGTAAATATAAATATATTTTAATAAAATTAATGTATTCAAATACATTATAATTTAAATTTTCATTTCATCTAACTTGGGGCCCGGCATTGCCAGGTGGGTTAAAGCGTGCGACTCGTAATCTGAGGGTCGCGGGTTCGCTTCCCGGTCACACCAAACATGCTCGTCCTTTCAGCCGTGAGGGCGTTATAACGTGACGGTCAATCCCACTATTCGTTGGTAAAGAGAGTAGCCCAAGAGTTGGCGGTGGGTGGTGATGACTAGCTGCCTTCCCTCTAGTCTTACACTGCTAAATTAGGGACGGCTAGCACAGATAGCCCTCGAGTAGCTTTATCGAAATGAAAAAAAAAACAAAACAACAAAAAACAAAACTTCATCTAACTTGGTTCTCTCGGTATTTAAACTAAGCTAATATAACAGAAAGGCAAAATGAGAGTTTGTACTTAAGGCTACGAAACTGTAGAATTCACAAGTTTACGGATGCTTTTATACCTTCAGTCCCTCAGGAATGAAAGTGTTTTCATTTAATGCAATTTAGCCAGTCTAAGATTAAGTTTTACAGTGTAGATAACCTTAAGATTCTCGTGAAATGCCGCAAATTTAAACATGTTAGCTATACACATTCCTCTTCTGAGTCCAAGCCAATCTTCTTCTGTCAGAAGGTAAGATCAAAGAAGGGATTTTTTCCCGCATAAAAGGACCACTTGTTCATTCAAGCTAAGTGGTTCTTCGACACCAGAGTTTTAAAAACTTTATTCCAAATGTGTTAAATTTGCTTACTCTGTTAATGGAAATTGACAGGCATGCAAAACCTCAGTCTTTCGTCTAGTAGCCCAAGGTGGCAGCAGACAAGCAGACAAATTGCTGGTGACCAGTGACAGAAGCGTCAGTTTGTTCTGACAAGCGATGCGTAAATGCAGCCTAGTTTTAGTGAAACTGGAGTTATTGAAAATAACAGGCCTAGTTTAAGTAATGAGCAGCTTGGTAGCAAAGAAAAGAAAAGAAAGGCCTGCTGGACTCGACAATATCGTGATAAATATTTGAAGTATGCCTTTATAAGTGGTTGGTAGCAATAATATCTTGCCACTATGTGTTCTTTGTTGTTCAACATTATCAAATTAGAGCTCGAAACCATTGAAACTGAAACACCATTTGGATACCAGACATCCAGAATACTCGAGTAAGTCAGTAGATTTTTAGATAAGAAGAATGAAATAGTTTTTCCAAACAAATAATTTCACGCATTTTGTCTACGAGATTTTCCAATGAAGACTTGGTTATGACCTCATAGGAAATTTCAAAACTAGTAGCCGAGAGAGGTTATTGGCATACTATTGGTGAAACGTTAAAACTTCCTCCAGTAAAAATAATGACATCTCGTATTTATAAAAAACAAACAAACAAGAAAATCAGTTGAAGTTATTGTCCCTATCTGATAATACAGTGAAGGTAGAATTGTGGATATGGTGAAAACTATTCAAGAAACTCTTATACGTCGAGTTCACTGTAGTCAGTTTTTTAGTTACAAGTGGATGAAAGCACAGAGATAGCAGATAATGTCAGTCTAATGTGCTTTGTAAGATATAATTATAAGGATACAATTCATGAAGATTTATTGTTTTGTAAACCACTTCCAGCAAGAACAACGGCTGACGAAAATGTTAATTTAATCAATAATTTTAAAATTTAGAGTGGTATTGAATGGAAAAAAAATGTGTTGGATTGAATACGATGGTACTCGCTCAATGGCAGGTCCCCATAAAGGAGTTTTCTAGAGGATCCGAGCAGTGGAATCAGACTGTGAATAGGTGCATAGATGTAAAGAAAATACATTTACTTTTGAATTCAACTATGCAAGAATGTGTTAAATTTATAAACTGTATAAAATTTTGTTCGTTGAATTTAAGAATCTAAATGGTTTGTGCAAAAAAATTCGGAAGTGAACATGGGCATCTCCTATTACACTGTGAAGTTTGGTGGTTATTAAAAAGAAATGTCTTAAAAGACTCATCGAAATGAAGAATGAAGTTATCTTGTTTGTGGAACAACGTACACCATCAGCAAAAGATGCAATATTTGAATTCAGAGACAGGTTTCATAACTTGCTTTGGTTAATTAAAGTGGCATATTTATGTGACATTTTTAGCTTCTTAAATTCGTTAAATCTAAATTTACAAGATGCTAAAATAAATATTTTTAAAGTCCACGAAAATATAGAAGCAGCTATAAAAAATTAACTTGCGGATACATTGAAGTCAGATGAGAAATTATAAGTCTTTCTCTACTTTAACAGAATTATTAAGCCAAGATGGAGAAGATAATATTCATTTCCTTATGAATCAAAGAGCATCTTTTGGGGCTAAAATCAAACTTGAAGGAATATTTTTCTCTAATTGACAGCAGTAAAATATGGATCTTTTACTGTTGACGTGGAAAATGAGGAAGAATTACAACTCAGTGAATTACAAATTGATTCTATTATTGAATTGTTCTGTGACAATGCACTGAAAGACCGTTTTAGTAAAGTCTTGTTAATTAATTTTTGGTTCAGTTGTCATGCTGAGTATCCAAATTTATCAGAAAAAGCAGTGAAATTTCTTATGCTCTTTGTAACGACTTATAAATGCGAATCAGGGTTTTCAGCGTTGGTTGTCGTAAAAAAACTAGTACAGGAACAGATTAGATGTCGAGCCAGATTTGAGGATCAAAGTGACTTCTCTTCCTCCTGATTTGAAGTTGTCGTGTGATGATAAGACAATATCATCTTTCTTATTTGATAAGTTAGTTCTTAAAAGAACATTAATAAATATGCAGTTAATGTAAAGATTAAATAACAATGAAGTATAATATATTTTATTTCTTTTTACACAGTAGTACAATAAAACACCCGTATATTATATATAATCGATGATGTATTGATAGAACTATTGCTTTCAGCTTGATGTTAAGGCTTAGCTATGTCTTAGTGGGTTGTCTAATTAGGTATTTGAGGAAGCCAGGCCTCATGAAAAATTACAAATGTAAACGAGTCTCCAGTTGGAAACGTTTAGGAAACGCTGCTTTAAATGATTCGTGAATGAAGTGGGATCGAAATGCAGCCTTTATAACATGTTTTACCTGATATAATTAATTCAAGTTAATTCTGTATTTAAAACCATGCGTATGGTTTTGTACCACTATAGTGGTGGATGTAATGCTGTGTTAATTGCTTGTTTCAACTTGTGTCATAAAAATATTGGCTAGAACTGGTGATACTGGGTTGCCCATGCTTAGGCCATTTGTTTGTATATAGTTGTGGTTGTTGAACATGAAGTTTGTCTTTATCGTGATGAATTCTATGAGAGTTGCTAATTGGTTGCTGGGAATGTCTATAGATGGGTTAGAGTCTTGGATATAGAGTTCTAAGGCTATCTTGCAGGCTTCAGTGGTTGGAACTTCTGTAAAGAGGGATATAACATCGAAACTGGCCATTAAGACTTTATGATTAAGTTGATTAAGATTAGACTTAAAATGAAAAGAGTCTTTGATGAATGAGCTGGCTGATGTTACATATTTGGAGAATGCCCATGCTATGTATTTACCAAGATTGTAATTAAACGATTCATATGTGGACATTAATGGTCGTAATGGACAATCTGGTTTATGAGGTTTGGGGAAGCCGTATATTTGTGGTATGCGTGAGTCGGATTTTAATTATAATAATAAAATAAATAATATAAAATTATATATTCAAACATCTAAGCACGCCCTCTACATTCCGACACTCAGTTACACAACCTCTTTCAAACTTGTGGTCAGTTTCCGGTCAGTTACCTCTTTCTTTCTTTGTGAACCTGATGATGACCGAAGAAGGTCGAAACGTTGTTCGCTCCTCTACGTAAAATATCTTCTCAACCCAAACGAGCAGTTTTTACAGATATATATATGTATGTATGTTAGGATTTATTTTCTTTCTCATCAGTGGTGAAATTGAAAAAAAACACACACCAAAAAAACTGTGACGTGGAGATCTAACTCTTTCTTTAATTGGCTGTACACTCTGCTGTAGACTGCAGTTTCACCTGTTCAAAGCTCATTAGCAGGCCTTGGCTCATCAAACCAAGGAAATGCCATTAAGCCTCTTATGGTGAAGTACATATAATAGCTATTGAGTCTGTCTTACTTCACGAAATGTCATGACATTATTCACATATTTAAATTAATTTAGGCTACTATATGATGAAATAAAACAATCTCAAAATCCCATAGATAATACCGATAATAGTTTACGACTCAATTCAACAATTTTCAATATTTGTTCTCGAATGAAATGGTAATTTTCCTTCTGTATGAATAAACCGTAAGTGTTTGTCTTAGTAACTCGATGTTCGATATTAAAGGTAAATACTACTACTAACAAGCTTTATATACATTTCATATTTATCGATCTTCACCCACCCCCTGTTAAATCCAAGTACAGTTTTATCACTTAGAGCTTTGAACCCTAAATTCACTTATGATATCGTTTACAAAGTGACTCAATTGAGTAATATGAAATAAATTATTATACAAATTGACACCACTATTTTTAGAGTTATATGCTTAGCAGAAATACGTAGATGTTTTTTATAAAACACAGGTAGAGACAGTTGAGAATTGTATCATGTTATGACAATTAGGTAAAACTTTTAAACTGCTAATGCAAAATAAATTGGAACGTGCTGATGAAGATACGGATGTAGTTTTCACACTTTAACCCTCTTCCCATCTTGATTTCTCTCCAGGGTTACCATGTAAGGGAAAACTTGTTTTCCATTCAAGACTGAACCCTAAAACAGAAATCTATTCCTCATCCAAGACTACATCCTAGAAGAGGAAACCTGTTTCTCATTCAGGACTATATTCTAGAAAAGGAAACCCGATCCTCATTCAGGACTGCATTCTGAAAGAGGAAACCTGTTCCGTATTCAGGACTACCTACCAGAAAAGGAGATCTGTTCCTCATCCAAGACTACATCCTAGAAGAGGAAACCTGTTTCTCATTCAGGACTACATTCTAGAAAAGGAAACCCGATCCTCATTCAGGACTGCATTCTGAAAGAGGAAACCTGTTCCTTATTCAGGACTACCTATCAGAAAAGGAGATCTGTTCCTCATTCAAGACTACATCCTAGAAGAGGAAACCTGTTTCTCATTCAGGAGTACATTCTAGAAAAGGAAACCCGATCCTCATTCAGAACTGCATTCTGAAAGAGGAAACCTGTTCCTTATTCAGGACTACCTACCAGAAAAGGAGGTCTGTTCCTGATCCAAGACTACATCCTAGAAGAGGAAACCTGTTTCTCATTCAGGACTACTTATTAGAAAAGGAAACCTGTTCTTCACCTAAGACTACATCCTAGAAGAGGAAACCTGTTTCTCATTCAGGACTACTTATTAGAAAAGGAAACCTGTTCTTCACCTAAGACTACATCCTAGAAGAGGAAACCTGTTTCTCATTCAGGACTACTTATTAGAAAAGGAAACCTGTTCTTCACCTAAGACTACATCCTAGAAGAGGAAACCTGTTTCTCATTCAGGACTACTTATTAGAAAAGGA
Organism: Tachypleus tridentatus; assembly: GCF_004210375.1. Classification (NCBI taxonomy): domain Eukaryota; kingdom Metazoa; phylum Arthropoda; class Merostomata; order Xiphosura; family Limulidae; genus Tachypleus; species Tachypleus tridentatus. The sequence continues at coordinate 16,062,431 of NC_134825.1, read as the reverse complement.
AACCTGTTCTTCACCTAAGACTACATCCTAGAAGAGGAAACTTGTTCCTCATTCAGAACTACCTACTAGAAGAGGAAATACGCATCTTATCCAAAACTATATGTTAGAAGAGGAAACCAATTTCCGAGGCAGGATTATATTCTAGAGGAAAAAACTAGCTTGACATTTAGAACTACACCATAGAGGTGGAAAGCTGGTTACCACCTAAAACAACATCCTATAAGAATAAACACTTTCCATTCAGAACTACGTGAATGAAAAGAAGCCCACTTTTCTCCCAGAATTACATCCTAAAGGGAGAAATCTGCCTTTCTTACAGGACTACATCCTAAAGGGTGAAACCTTTTTTCTCTCTAAGATTGCATCAGAGGGTTATATCAGTCATATTCAGAACTATATCTTATTGTATGAAACTTGCTTTCTATTCAGAACTACGTCCTGGAAGATGAAACCCGATTTCTATCCAGGTCTACGCCCTAAGGAATGAAATTTGATTTCTATTCAGGACTAGACCTTAGAGGATGAAATCTGATTTCTATTCAGGACTAGACCTTAGAGGATGAAATCTGATTTCTATTCAGAACTACGTCCTGGAAGATGAAACCCGATTTCTATCCAGGTCTACGCCCTAAGGAATGAAATCTGATTTCTATTCAGAACTATGTCCTGGAAGATGAAACCCGATTTCTATCCAGGTCTACGCCCTAAGGAATGAAATCTGATTTCTATTCAGGACTAGACCTTAGAGGATGAAATCTGATTTCTATTCAAGACTAGATCTTAGAGGATGAAACCTGATTTCTATTCAAGACTAGACCTTAGAGGATGAAACCTGCTCCATATCCAAGATTAAATATTATAACAGAAACTCTGTCTTAAATTAAACTCACGTACTCAGAAGAAAGAACTTGAATTTGTTGATCAGTTTAGCAAGAATTTAATATAATTAAATGTTCATAATGACTCTTCCATGAGTCTTACCTAACAAGAGGTAACTGATACTTTCTGTTCTGATAAAAGAAGTAATGAATCATTATTTATTGGAATAAGTTTTGATTATTTATTGTTAAGCACAAAGCTACACAACTGGCTGTCTATGCTGTGCCAACCAAGTATATCGAAACCCAGCTTTTAGCGTTATAAGCCTTCAGACTTGCTACTGATACACTGGCCAGAATAAGGTACGAAACATTAATGAAGGATGAATTTCTTACTTCAGAAAAATACATGTCAATTTGAACACAATTTTATACGTGTAATATTTTTTTATTAGACACGAACCTCGCTTTAGAGAAGGTTTAGAATGAGGAGAGAATACTTCCACTGTGATGGACTGCATCCGTTTGAGAAGTTTTTGGACAACGTCCTGATGAAGAATTACACGACAGATTGAAATGTTAGCTCAAGCACTCATCAGACAGACGCAGTCCGTTAAAAACGCTTTTCAAGTATACAACGTAGGACTCTTGTGTTTAATATTTTCTCAGTCTATAACACATTAATTAATTAATTGATTATAAGGGCTAGTTTTAAGAAAATGGTAAGGAAGTGTTTACTGCTTCACTTAGCGAAACTCGATAACCGTAACTAATGTACGTAACAGACTAAACTAGGACAAAGTTTTCATACTTACCGGGCTCGGCATGGCCAGGTGGGTTAAGGCGTGCGACTCGTAACATGAGGGTCGCGGATTCGCATCCCCGTCACACCAAACATGTTCGCCTTTTCAGCCATGGGAGCGTTATAATGTGACGGTCAATCCCACTATTCGTTGGTAAAAGAGTAGCCCAAGAGTTGGCGGTGGGTGATGATGACTAGCTGCCTTCCCTCTAGTCTTACACTGCTAAATTAGGGACGGCTAGCACAGATAGCCCTCTAGTAGCTTTGCGCGAAATTCAAAAACAAACAAACATACTTACCGCCTTGAGTTAGTTAAGAAGAAAGACGTTTTAAAAAATACATTTTTTATTGACATTAATTGTAAATCAAAATAGTCAAAATACCGAACGCAATTTGTGACTTAGGATAAAACAAATTTACACTATCAGTACTCTAGCACTTTATACAAACGAGTAGTTATTAAAGAAGCAAATTCTTAACACATTGTTAATGTGGTATTAGGTTGTACTAATCGTGCTATAACACTTTATATAGACTAGAAATTATTACAGGTAAAAACAGTTACAAGTTTTTATTACATTACACGTTTACACGCATATACGTTTTTATAAAGTATTTGTTATTACACAAAGTAATTGTTACACGTTGTAGATACAGTATCAGATTGTAGCAACACTACTGTAGAACGATATAAGTTTGCACTAGCAGTACTATAGTACGATATCAATTTCTAATAACAGTATTTTAACACTGTATAAGATTATATTAACAGTTCTTCAGTACGGTACATATTTGTATTAACAGTAGTGTATTACGCTATCACTTTGTAATAACAGTATTGTAACGCGGTATATGTCTGTACTAATAGTTCTGTAGCACGGTGCAAGTTTCTTTTAACAGTAGTGTGGACAGTAAGAGTTTGTAGTAACAGTACTGTAACACACTATTAGTTTTCACTAATAGTATTGCAGCACAATAAGAGTTTGTAGTAACAGTACTGTAACACACTATTAGTTTTGACTAATAGTATTGTAGCACAATAAGAGTTTGTAGTAACAGTACTGTAACACACTATTAGTTTTCACTAATAGTATTGTAGCACAATAAGAGTTTGTAGTAACAGTACTGTAACACACTATTAGTTTTCACTAATAGTATTGTAGCACAATAAGAGTTTGTAGTAACAGTACTGTAACACACTATTAGTTTTCACTAATAGTATTGTAGCACAATAAGGGTTTGTAGTAACAGTACTGTAACACACTATTAGTTTTCACTAATAGTATTGTAGCACAATAAGAGTTTGTAGTAACAGTACTGTAACACAGTATTAGTTTTTACTAATAGTATTGTAGCACAATAAGGGTTTGTAGTAACAGTACTGTAACACACTATTAGTTTTTACTAATAGTATTGTAGCACAATAAGGGTTTGTAGTAACAGTACTGTAACACACTATTAGTTTTCACTAATAGTATTGTAGCACAATAAGAGTTTGTAGTAACAGTACTGTAACACACTATTAGTTTTTACTAATAGTATTGTAGCACAATAAGGGTTTGTAGTAACAGTACTGTAACACACTATTAGTTTTTACTAATAGTATTGTAGCACAATAAGGGTTTGTAGTAACAGTACTGTAACACACTATTAGTTTTCACTAATAGTATTGTAGCACAATAAGAGTTTGTAGTAACAGTACTGCAACACACTATTAGTTTTCACTAATAGTATTGTAGCACAATAAGGGTTTGTAGTAACAGTACTGTAACACACTATTAGTTTTTACTAATAGTATTGTAGCACAGTAAGAGTTTGTAGTGCAGGATAACTTTGTAGAACAGCACTGTAACAGTATTTCCTGTAAACTGACAACAGTGATAAGTGAACAGTGACACAAGCGAATACATACATGTTATCAACATAAATTAATACTGAGAATATTGTAACAGTATTTCCTGTAAAATAACAGTACTGATAAGTGAACAATGACACGAGTGAATACCTAAATGTTATTAACATAAATGAATACTGATAATATTGTAACAGTAATTCCTGTAGACTAACAATTACTATAATTGTTGATGTCAATTATTGTAAGATAATTTCAATATCCACTGTTTTTCCAAAGTTTAGCACAATAAATAGTTGAGTAAATGATCCGCAACTAACTACAATTTAAGTGAAGACTTCGGTCGCTGCGTTTAAAGTAAAACATTAAGTATCTGAAAAATTCGGTAAATAAATTGACAAAAATAACGCAAACCATAACCACTCAAGGGTTGAAAAGTATAAAATGTGTAGAAAACAGAATTAGCTCAGTTCGAGAGATTCGATTGAGTTTCTGTAATTGATCTTTATAAGTAAAAATATGAAGAACCTTCTGGGTTGATTATTTAGCAACAGAGTTATCAATATCAAAAAAAAAAGAAAGAAACAGCCTTCAGACGCGATTAGGATGACACAAAAATGAATAAAACAGATTACTCTACATCTTCTAGAAACTGGATCAAGGACATTAGAACCGGTTGTTTTAATAGTAAATATTATCGAACAGCTGGAGTATTTTGCTTCAGGTAATTGCTAAGAACACCCATGAACTGTAGAGATTCTCTAAGTTATTGTACAAATATAGAAGAATAGTGATATGTTCACATACTATAAACAACCACACACGTTACTCATACAACTTCAACTACAACAGTGAACTCACTATCGTTCTTATCTGCTGAGTAATCAGTTTCGAATAATGAACTTTTGTTCATAAAAATCCAGTGTAGTCAAGACCAAGAAAACACCTGCTATATACTTCTTTTATTCATTATTGTTTTATGAATTCCTTCTTTAAAATACACATCTATCATATATTGTTATCAATGTTTCAGTATGGATGCATTCTTTACAATCCTTGTCTATAATGCTGCCATTGTTGTAGTATGGACGAATTATTTATAACACTTGTCTGTATTCCTGTCATTAACGTGGTATGGACAATTTCTTTAGAATAGTTATACACTCAGTGACCATTTTATTAGGTACACCTGCTCTTTAACGTAAATAGCCAAAGAGTGAATCATGTGGTTGCAACTCAATATATAAAACATGCAGACATGATCAAAAGGTTCAGTTGTTGTTCGACAAAGCATTAGACTGAGGAAGATGCGTGATCTAAGCGACTTTGACCGTGGAATGATTGTTAATTCCAGACGTGATGGTTTCAGTAACTCCTGACCTCTTGGGGTTATCACGCACTACAGTTTCTAGAGTTTAAAGAGAATGGTGTAGAAAACAACAACGAAAAAAAAAACATCCAGTGAATGGCAGTTCTGTGGGCTAAAACACTTTGCCAAGGAGAGAATGGTGAGACTCGTTCAAGCTGACAGGAAGACCACAAATATTCAAATAATCACTCTACAACATTGATGTACAGAAGGGCATCTCTGAACGCTCAACATGTCGAATCTTGAAACAGACTACAGCAGCAGAAGACCACATCGGGTTTCACTCATGTCAGCTAAGAATAGGAAAATAAGGTAACAGTGAGCACGAAATCACCACAACTGGACGATAGAAGATTAGAAAAACGTCGCCTGGTCTGACAAATCACGATATCTGCTGCAACATGCAGATGATAGGATCAGAATTTGGCTAAAACAGCGTGAATCCATGGATCCATCCTGCCTTGTGTCAACGGTACAAGCTGCTGGTAGTGGCGTAATGGTGTGGAAAATATTTACTTGACACATATTAGGAACCTTAATACAATCTGAGCATCATATGAAAGCTACTTAGCATTGTTGCTGACTATCTGTATCCTTTTATTATCACAAACTACCCGTTTTACAATGGCTATGTTCAGCAGGATAATGCGCCATGTGACAAAGCACGCATCATCTCGAGCTGATTCCATTACTGCGTTCTCTGCATTGTGACTTCAGCATAATACAATGACCTGCACAGACCACAGATCTCAATCCAATAAAGCACCTGTAGGATCAAGTGGAACGGGAGGTTTGCAGCGTGAACGACAAATCTAAAGGAACTGCGTGATGCTATTGAGTAAACATGGGTCAAAAACCCTAAGAAATGTTTCCAGCACCTTGTTGAATCCATGCCGTGAAGAATTCAGACTATTCTGGAGACAAAAGGGGGTCATACCCAGTAGTGGATACGTGTGACTAATAATGAAGTCAAAAAGTGTCATTATTATTGTATTTCTCCTCTCTCCTTAGAAACCTTTTCGATATGCTTGTCATTACCGACGTACGGATACTATCTTTACAAAAGTTATCTTTATGTTTATCACTATTGCAGTACGGACGCCGTCTTTACATTACATTAATATATTTCAATATTATACTGTTTTGAACTCATCAGTTGTTTCTGGTCTTGTATTGATGGTTTTCTGAAAGGTGCAATTCATATTTGCATATTCCCAACAACCTAATTCAAACTCACTGTGTTCTAAGTAATCACACCGTTATGTTACTAATAATCTAATTGTAACTAAATGTTGTCTAATCAGTCAGACCATTATGTTACTAACTAATTGAAATTCAGTGTTAGAACCAATTAGACTGTTATGTTACTGAGAACCTAACTGAAACTGTGTTCTAAGAATCACGCCATTCTCTTATTAACAACCCAATTGAAACTCAATGCGTTCCAATCACTCAAATCATAGTTATTAACAACATAACTATAATTCACTGTGTTCCAATCAGCCAGACCATTATGTTACTGACAACCTAACAGAAAGTTAATGTGTTCTAACTTGTCAAACTGTTTAATTACTAACAACTTGTAGGATTGTGCGAAAAACAAACAAACTAACAACAACAAAATTCAAACCGTTATGATACTAACAACCTAACTGATACGCACTATGTTCTAACCAATAAGAACGTTATGTTACTAACAACCTAACTGATACACAACATGTTCTAACCAATAAGAACGTTATGTTACTAATAATCTAACTGATACACATGTTCTAACCAATAAGAACGTTATGTTACTAACAATCTAACTGATACACATGTTCTAACCAATAAGAACGTTATGTTACTAACAACCTAACTGATACACAACATTTTCTAACCAATAAGAACGTTATGTTACTAATAATCTAACTGATACACATGTTCTAACCAATAAGAACGTTATGTTACTAACAACCTAACTGATACACATGTTCTAACCAATAAGAACGGTATGTTACTAACAACCTAACTGATACACAACATGTTCTAACCAATAAGAACGTTATGTTACTAACAACCTAACTGATACGCACTATGTTCTAACCAATAAGAACGTTATGTTACTAACAACCTAACTGATACACAACATGTTCTAACCAATAAGAACGTTATGTTACTAACAACCTAACTGATACACAACATGTTCTAACCAATAAGAACGCTATGTTACTAACAACCTAACTGATACACATGTTCTAACCAATAAGAACGTTATGTTACTAACAACCAAACTGATACACATGTTCTAACCAATAAGAAAGTTATATTACTAACAAACAAACTGAAACTGTGTTCTAGCCAACAAGACCGTTATATTACTGACAACCCAACTGAAACTCACTGTGCTCGAACCAGTAACACAGTTCCTTTAATAACAACCTAAATAAAACTTACTGTTTTCTATTCAGTCACACCATTTTGTTACTAATAACTTAAGTGAAACTTAATTCTTTCTAACCAGTATGCCCGTTATGTTACTAATAACTTTACAGAAACTCACTGTAATCTAACTATTAACACTCTTCTTTTACTAACAACCCAAATGAAACTTAACGTGTTCAAAACAGTCAGACCTCTATATCACTAGGGGCCTAATTGAAACTCACTGCGTTCTAACAAGTCAGACCGTCACGTTACTAAAAAAAACTAACTGAAACTCACTGTGTTCCAACCAGTGACATGTTATGTTACCAACAACCTAACTGAAACTCACTGTGTTCCAACCAGTGACATGTTATGTTACCAACAACCTAACTGAAACTCACTGTGTTCCAACCAGTGACTTGTTATGTTACCAACAACCTAACTGAAACTCACTGTGTTCCAACCAGTGACATGTTATGTTACCAACAACCTAACTGAAACTCACTGTGTTCCAACCAGTGACATGTTACGTTACCAACAACCTAACTGAAACTCACTGTGTTCCAACCAGTGACATGTTATGTTACCAACAATCTAACTGAAACTCACTGTGTTCCAACCAGTGACATGTTATGTTACCAACAACCCAACTGAAACTCACTGTGTTCCAACCAGTGACATGTTATGTTACCATCAACCTAACTGAAACTCACTGTGTTCCAAACAGTGACATGTTATGTTACCAACAACCTAACTGAAACTCACTGTGTTCCAACCAGTGACACGTTACGTTACGAACAACCTAACTGAAACTCACTGTGTTCCAACCAGTGACATGTTATGTTACCAACAACCTAACTGAAACTCACTGTGTTCCAACCAGTGACATGTTACGTTACGAACAACCTAACTGAAACTCACTGTGTTCCAACCAGTGATATGTTATGTTACCAACAACCTAACTGAAACTCACTGTGTTCCAACCAGTGACATGTTATGTTACCAACAACCTAACTGAAACTCACTGTGTTACAACCAGTGACATGTTATGTTACCAACAACCTAACTGAAACTCATTGTGTTCCAACCAGTGACATGTTATGTTACCAACAATATAACTGAAATTCACTGTGTTCCAACCAGTGACATGTTACGTTACGAACAACCTAACTGAAACTCACTGTGTTCCAACCAATGACATGTTATGTTACCAACAACCTAACTGAAACTCACTGTGTTCCAACCAGTGACATGTTATGTTACCAACAACCTAACTGAAACTCACTGTGTTCCAACCAGTGACATGTTATGTTACCAACAACCTAACTGAAACTCACTGTGTTCCAACCAGTGACATGTTATGTTACCAACAACCTAACTGAAACTCACTGTGTTCTAACCAGTGACATGTTATGTTACCAACAACCTAACTGAAACTCATTGTGTTCCAACCAGTGACATGTTATGTTACCAACAACCTAACTGAAACTCACAGTGTTCCAACTAGTGACATGTTACGTTACCAACAACCTAACTGAAACTCACTGTGTTCCAACCAGTGACATGTTATGTTACCAACAACCTAACTGAAACTCACTGTGTTCCAATAAGTGACATGTTATGTTACCAACAACCTAACTGAAACTCACTGTGTTCCAACCAGTGACATGTTATGTTACCAACAACCTAACTGAAACTCACTGTGTTCCAACCAGTGACATGTTATGTTACCAACAACCTAACTGAAACTCACTGTGTTCCAACCATTGACATGTTATGTTACCAACAACCTAACTGAAACTCACTGTGTTCCAACCAGTGACATGTTATGTTACCAACAACCTAACTGAAACTCACTGTCTTCCAACCAGTGACATGTTATGTTACCAACAACCTAACTGAAACTCACTGTGTTCCAACCATTGACATGTTATGTTACCAACAACCTAACTGAAACTCACTGTGTTCCAACCAGTGGCATGTTATGTTACCAACAACCTAACTGAAACTCACTGTGTTCCAACCAGTGACATGTTATGTTACCAACAATCTAACTGAAACTCACTGTGTTCCAACCAGTGACATGTTATGTTACCAACAACCTAACTGAAACTCACTGTGTTCCAAACCAGTTACATGTTATGTTACCAACAACCTAACTGAAACTCACTGTGTTCCAACCAGTTACATGTTATGTTACCAACAACCTAACTGAAACTCACTGTGTTCCAACCAGTAACATGTTATGTTACCAACAACCTAACTGAAACTCACTGTGTTCCAATCAGTGACATGTTATGTTACCAACAACCTAACTGAAACTCACTGTGTTCCAACCAGTGACATGTTACGTTACCAACAACCTAACTGAAACTCACTGTGTTCCAACCAGTGACATGTTATGTTACCAACAACCTAACTGAAACTCACTGTGTTCCAACCAGTTACATGTTACGTTACCAACAACGTAACTGAAACTCACTGTGTTCCAACCAGTAACATGTTATGTTACCAACAACCTAACTGAAACTCACTGTGTTCCAACCAGTGACATGTTACGTTACCAACAACCTAACTGAAACTCACTGTGTTCCAACCAGTGACATGTTATGTTACCAACAACCTAACTGAAACTCACTGTGTTCCAACCAGTGACATGTTATGTTACCAACAACCTAACTGAAACTCACTGTTTTCCAACCAGTTACATGTTACGTTACCAACAACGTAACTGAAACTCACTGTGTTCCAACCAGTTACATGTTATGTTACCAACAACCTAACTGAAACTCACTGTGTTCCAACCAGTGACATGTTATGTTACCAACAACCTAACTGAAACTCACTGTGTTCCAACCAGTGACATGTTATGTTACCAACAACCTAAGTGAAACTCACTGTGTTCCAACCAGTGACATGTTATGTTACCAACAACCTAACTGAAACTCACTGTGTTCCAACCAGTGACATGTTACGTTACGAACAACCTAACTGAAACTCACTGTGTTCCAACCAGTGATGTGTTACTTTACGAACAACCTAACTGAAACTCACTGTGTTCCAACCAGTGACATGTTATGTTACCAACAACCTAACTGAAACTCACTGTGTTCCAGTCAGTGACATGTTATGTTACCAACAACCTAACTGAAACTCACTGTGTTCCAACCAGTGACATGTTATGTTACCAACAACCTAACTGAAACTCACTGTGTTCCAACCAGTGACATGTTACGTTACCAATAACCTAACTGAAACTCACTGTGTTCCAACCAGTAACATGTTATGTTACCAACAACCTAACTGAAACTCACTGTGTTCCAACCAGTTACATGTTATGTTACCACCAACCTAACTGAAACTCACTGTGTTCCAACCAGTGACATGTTATGTTACCAACAATCTAAGTGAAACTCACTGTGTTCCAACCAGTGACATGTTATGTTACCAACAACCTAACTGAAACTCACTGTGTTCCAACCAGTGACATGTTATGTTACCAACAACCTAAGTGAAACTCACTGTGTTCCAACCAGTGACATGTTATGTTACCAACAACCTAAGTGAAACTCACTGTGTTCCAACCAGTGATATGTTATGTTACCAACAACCTAACTGAAACTCACTGTGTTCCAACCAGTGACATGTTACGTTACGAACAACCTAACTGAAACTCACTGTGTTCCAACCAGTGATATGTTATGTTACCAACAACCTAACTGAAACTCACTGTGTTCCAACCAGTGACATGTTATGTTACTAACAACCTAACTGAAACTCACTGTGTTCCAACCAGTGACATGTTATGTTACCAACAACCTAACTGAAACTCACTGTGTTCCAAAGAGTGACATGTTATGTTACCAACAACCTAACTGAAACTCACTGTGTTCCAACCAGTGACATGTTATGTTACCAACAACCTAACTGAAACTCACTGTGTTACAACCAGTGACATGTTATGTTACCAACAACCTAACTGAAACTCACCGTGTTCCAACCAGTGACATGTTATGTTACCAACAACCTAACTGAAACTCACTGTGTTCCAACCAGTGACATGTTATGTTACCAACAACCTAACTGAAACTCACTGTGTTCCAACCAGTGACATGTTATGTTACCAACAACCTAACTGAAACTCACTGTGTTCTAACCAGTGACATGTTATGTTACCAACAACCTAACTGAAACTCATTGTGTTCCAACCAGTGACATGTTATGTTACCAAGAACCTAACTGAAACTCACTGTGTTCCAATCAGTGACATGTTATGTTACCAACAACCTAACTGAAACTCACTGTGTTCCAACCAGTGACATGTTATGTTACCAACAACCTAACTGAAACTCACTGTGTTCCAACCAGTGACATGTTATGTTACCAACAACCTAACTGAAACTCACTGTGTTCCAACCAGTGACATGTTATGTTACCAACAACCTAACTGAAACTCACTGTGTTCCAACCAGTGACATGTTATGTTACCAGCAACCTAACTGAAACTCACTGTGTTCCAACCAGTGACATGTTATGTTACCAACAACCTAACTGAAACTCACTGTGTTCCAACCATTGACATGTTATGTTACCAACAACCTAACTGAAACTCACTGTGTTCCAACCAGTGACATGTTATGTTACCAACAACCTAACTGAAACTCACTGTGTTCCAACCAGTGACATGTTATGTTACCAACAATCTAACTGAAACTCACTGTGTTCCAACCAGTGACATGTTATGTTACCAACAACCTAACTGAAACTCACTGTGTTCCAACCAGTTACATGTTATGTTACCAACAACCTAACTGAAACTCACTGTGTTCCAACCAGTTACATGTTATGTTACCAACAACCTAACTGAAACTCACTGTGTTCCAACCAGTGACATGTTATGTTACCAACAACCTAACTGAAACTCACTGTGTTCCAACCAGTGACATGTTATGTTACCAACAACCTAACTGAAACTCACTGTGTTCCAACCAGTGACATGTTATGTTACCAACAATCTAACTGAAACTCACTGTGTTCCAACCAGTTACATGTTACGTTACCAACAACCTAACTGAAACTCACTGTGTTCCAACTAGTAACATGTTATGTTACCAACAACCTAACTGAAACTCACTGTGTTCCAACCAGTGACATGTTACGTTACCAACAACCTAACTGAAACTCACTGTGTTCCAACCAGTGACATGTTATGTTACCAACAACCTAACTGAAACTCACTGTGTTCCAACCAGTTACATGTTACGTTACCAACAACGTAACTGAAACTCACTGTGTTCCAACCAGTGACATGTTATGTTACCAACAACGTAACTGAAACTCACTGTGTTCCAACCAGTGACATGTTATGTTACCAACAACCTAAGTAAAACTCACTGTGTTCCAACCAGTGACATGTTATGTTACCAACAACCTAACTGAAACTCACTGTGTTCCAACCAGTGACATGTTATGTTACCAACAACCTAACTGAAACTCACTGTGTTCCAACCAGTGACATGTTACGTTACGAACAACCTAACTGAAACTCACTGTGTTCCAACCAGTGACATGTTATGTTACCAACAACCTAACTGAAACTCACTGTGTTCCAACCAGTGACATGTTACGTTACGAACAACCTAACTGAAACTCACTGTGTTCCAACCAGTGACATGTTATGTTACCAACAACCTAACTGAAACTCACTGTGTTCCAACCAGTGACATGTTATGTTACCAACAATCTAAGTGAAACTCACTGTGTTCCAACCAGTGACATGTTATGTTACCAACAACCTAACTGAAACTCACTGTGTTCCAACCAGTGACATGTTATGTTACAAACAATATAACTGAAACTCATTGTGTTCCAACCAGTGACATGTTATGTTACCAAGAACCTAACTGAAACTCACTGTGTTCCAACCAGTTACATGTTACGTTACCAACAACCTAACTGAAACTCACTGTGTTCCAACTAGTAACATGTTATGTTACCAACAACCTAACTGAAACTCACTGTGTTCCAACCAGTGACATGTTACGTTACCAACAACCTAACTGAAACTCACTGTGTTCCAACCAGTGACATGTTATGTTACCAACAACCTAACTGAAACTCACTGTGTTCCAACCAGTTACATGTTACGTTACCAACAACGTAACTGAAACTCACTGTGTTCCAACCAGTGACATGTTATGTTACCAACAACGTAACTGAAACTCACTGTGTTCCAACCAGTGACATGTTATGTTACCAACAACCTAAATAAAACTCACTGTGTTCCAACCAGTGACATGTTATGTTACCAACAACCTAACTGAAACTCACTGTGTTCCAACCAGTGACATGTTATGTTACCAACAACCTAACTGAAACTCACTGTGTTCCAACCAGTGACATGTTACGTTACGAACAACCTAACTGAAACTCACTGTGTTCCAACCAGTGACATGTTATGTTACCAACAACCTAACTGAAACTCACTGTGTTCCAACCAGTGACATGTTACGTTACGAACAACCTAACTGAAACTCACTGTGTTCCAACCAGTGACATGTTATGTTACCAACAACCTAACTGAAACTCACTGTGTTCCAACCAGTGACATGTTATGTTACCAACAATCTAAGTGAAACTCACTGTGTTCCAACCAGTGACATGTTATGTTACCAACAACCTAACTGAAACTCACTGTGTTCCAACCAGTGACATGTTATGTTACCAACAACCTAACTGAAACTCACTGTGTTCCAACCAGTGACATGTTACGTTACCAACAACCTAACTGAAACTCACTGTGTTCCAACCAGTAACATGTTATGTTACCAACAACCTAACTGAAACTCACTGTGTTCCAACCAGTTACATGTTATGTTACCACCAACCTAACTGAAACTCACTGTGTTCCAACCAGTGACATGTTATGTTACCAACAACCTAACTGAAACTCACTGTGTTCCAACCAGTGACATGTTATGTTACCAACAATCTAAGTGAAACTCACTGTGTTCCAACCAGTGACATGTTATGTTACCAACAACCTAACTGAAACTCACTGTGTTCCAACCAGTGACATGTTATGTTACCAACAACCTAAGTGAAACTCACTGTGTTCCAACGAGTGACATGTTATGTTACCAACAACCTAACTGAAACTCACTGTGTTCCAACCAGTGACATGTTATGTTACCAACAACCTAACTGAAACTCACTGTGTTCCAACCAGTGACATGTTACGTTACGAACAACCTAACTGAAACTCACTGTGTTCCAACCAGTGACATGTTATGTTACCAACAACCTAACTGAAACTCACTGTGTTCCAACCAGTGACATGTTATGTTACCAACAACCTAACTGAAACTCACTGTGTTCCAACCAGTGACATGTTATGTTACCAACAACCTAACTGAAACTCACTGTGTTCCAACCAGTGACATGTTATGTTACCAACAACCTAACTGAAACTCACTGTGTTCCAACCAGTGACATGTTATGTTACAAACAATATAACTGAAAGTCACTCTGTTCTAACCTGAAAAACCGATATATTACTAACAAACTAAATGAAACTTTCTATGCTATAACCAGTTGAACCATTACACTGCACAACAATTTTTTGAAAAGTTTTGCTTTCTGAAAAGATATTTTCCGATTGTGACAGGTACCTGGGTAGGTATGCACAAATATAGTTTTGGTTTTGCTTCATCACGTAAGATCTCTGAGAAATAGACAGTTAACTGTTTACCGGCAATAATGTATTTAATTGCGTTTATGTTTCTAATACGCTATTAAATTCAACATAATTAAAAGTGTTTTTCTCCTGATTTTCGTTTGTACTCAATGTCCGGTGCATCACGTTGCAGTGTTCAACAGCAGTCAGCAAGCATTGACGGATTCAAGTTGCCCTGATATTGTTTTTCCATTGTAGCAATGTCCTGGCGAAACTGAAGATTTCGATGAAACGGTACGTGATGGGTAATTTTGGATGTGATTTTCATGATCAGCAGCCAAATATTTATAAGGAATACCCACTGTTGTGCAGTGTTATCTGAGTAAAAACGTTACTGAATCTCAATGTGTTCTGCCCAGTCAGACCCTTATGTTACTAACAACCTAATTTAAACTCATTGTGTCCTAGCCAATAAGACAGTTGTGTTACTGACAACCTCATTAAAACTCATTGTGTTCTAAGAATATTACATTACTAACAATTTAACTGAAACTCACAGTTTTCTAATAAGTCAAACCAGTATATTACTAACATCCAAATTGAAACTCACTGTGTTCTCACCAGTAATACCGTTATGTTAAAAATGACCTAACTGAAATATCCAGTGTTCTAATGAGTCAGACCGTTATATTTCTAACAATCTAAAGAAAAAACAATGTATTTTAACTAATAACACAATTATGTTACTAACAACCTAACTGAAACTGTGTTCTAGTAAGTCAGACCCTTATGTTACTTACAACCTAATTTAAACTCACTGTTTCCTATCTAATAAGACAGTTGTTTTACTGACAACTTCACTGAAAATCATTGTGTTCTAAGTAATAAGAACATTATGTTACTAACATTCTAACTGATACTCACTGTGTTCTAACTAGTCACACCATTCTATTACTAACAACCTAACTGACACATGCTGTGTTCTAATCAGTCAGACCGCTAAGTTACTAAGTACCAAACTGAAACTTACAGTGTTCTGACAAACCACACTATCATGTTAGGTCCGGCATGCCTCGGTAGTTAGGGCGCTCGACTGGTAATCTGAAATTGATGGGTGAGAATCCCCGTCATATCAAATATGCTCGCCCTTTAAACCATGGGGACATTAAAATGTTACGGGTGAATCCTACTATTTGTTGGTAAAAGAGTATAAAACGAAACGGTGGCGTTGGGTGGTATTAGCGAGCTACAGTCTCTCTAGTCTTATACTGCTAAATTAGGAACGTGTAGCGCAAAAAATCCATCCTGTACGATTGCGCGAAAACAACAACAAAAATCAAACCGTTATGTTACTAACAATCTGACTGAAACTCACTGTTTCCTAACCAATAAGACAGTTGTATTACTGATAATCGCATTGAAACTCATTGTGTTCCTACCAATAAGCCCATTCTGTTACTTAACAGTCTAACCGAATCTCACTGTTTTTCACTCAGCCACAACATTATGTTATTAACAACTTAACTGGAACTCACTTCCTTCTAACCAGTCAAACCGTTATGTTACTAACAATCTTACTAAAACTATGTTCTAACGAATAAGGGCCCGGCATGGCCAAGCGCGTTAAGGCGTGCGACTCGTAATCTGAGGGTCGCGGGTTCGCATCCGCGTCGCGCCAAACATGCTCGCCCTCCCAGCCGTGGGGGCGTTATAATGTGACGGTCAATCCCACTATTCGTTGGTAAAAGAGTAGCCCAAGAGTTGGCGGTGGGTGGTGATGACTAGCTGCCTTCCCTCTAGTCTTACACTGCTAAATTAGGGACGGCTAGCACAGATAGCCCTCGAGTAGCTTTGTGCGAAATTCCAAAACAAACTAACGAATAAGACCGTTTTGTTACCAAAACCTAAATGAAATTTATTCTAACCAATACGATCCTTATGTTTATGACAACTTAATTAAAATTCACTGTGTTCTAACCAATAAGAACGTTATGTTACTAACACCCTAACTGAAACTGATCACTCACACCCTTATATGAAGTTTTTTGTGTTAAATATGGTCTTATACTTTACTTTTGACGAGATCGGATTTATTTATAAATTATGTGTAGGAATAACAACAATTACTAAAACTCGTTTTAATCGTATCGTTAGAAGTTTTTCTACGTGAAGGGATCTGAGTGCATGATATCACGTTTGTAGACTTCAAATCCGAAATGTGAAAACAAATTAGTGAAAGAGTCCATCACAAGGTGTTACTTTCAAATTATCTTAATCGGTTAAAATTAATCATTTCATTTTCAGGTGGACTTGTAATTAAACTGTTTTTAATACCTTCTCTCAATGTCTAATGACATCATCTTATCTTTCAACACTGCCACGTTAGGCTGCCAAGAACTCCTACATGACGTTCGAAACCTGTGCATGTAACATGTTACATTGGTGTGTTAAATTTAACGGTTGTGATATTCCTGAAATAACGGGATCTAAGTATGAAACACAAAGTCAAGGATGAGCATTGCTTCCGGATAAACATCTGGCCTGGTGGGCCGGAATTTTAGTGGCGCGGGGAAGAACATTCAAGGCCAATTTGATACGTTGATGATGCTTCGAATTGTCCATCAGGAAATGAGTTGGTTTAGATAAAATATCAATTATTATATTGCACCATATTTCTTTCTGTTTCTAAATTGAGGCCAGTGTTAACGATATTAACTCTATGTCAAATAAATCTCTCTTAAAGTGAAACCTAGTGCTTATTATTAAGAACGTTATCAACAGAAAATTTAGTTAAAAGAGGAAACATTTTTAAAAGAGGAAAAAAAGAAAAAAAAATTAAGACATTTATCTTCAAAGATACAACTCAGTTATTGCAGTAAGACACTCGACGTTAGAAAACAAGAGAGTATGGTACATTAATTAAATAATGTAAGCTACTATATCACGGCTACGTTGTACTGTAAACTTATCTGGAGCTACCACATGGTACTTAAGTTAAATAATATAAGTTACTACATTTTTGATAAGTTGTACTGTAAACTTATTTGGAGCTACCACATGGTACTTAAGTTAAATAATATAAGTTACTACATCTTTGATAAGTTGTACTGTAAACTTATCTGGAGCTACTACATGGTACTTAAGTTAAATAATATAAGTTACTACATCTTTGATAAGTTGTACTGTAAACTTATCTGGAGCTACCACATGGTACTTAAGTTAAATAATATAAGTTACTACATCTTTGATACGTTGTACTGTCAACTTATCCAGAGCTACTACGTGGTACATTAGTTAAATACCAGAATTTACCACATCTTGGCTTAAGTGTACTGTCAACTTATCTAGAGTTATCACGTGGTACAGAAGTTAAATAATATTATTTACTACGTTTCAGTTAAATTTCTCGGTTTGATTCTAAACGCACAACTAATTACTTTTTGAAACCCAATGTAGTTTAACGTGATGGGGAAACACGAGTTCCTGTAAATATTACACGTGAATAAAAGATGTTTTATTCCCCCTTCAAAAAAAGGCTTGCCACCCACTTGTTCCCAAAACTTTGGTACTGTCACCGCCTCTGACAGCTACTCGGTTAAAAAGTAAGATAACTTATTTTGACATGGAGACTATTTACGAGATAAAATTCAAACAATATTTATGGTTTGTCTGACTTCACGATAATCGGTGGTTATTAACATTTTACTATGAAAGACCAATTACTAGAACTCTCGTATAAACAAATAGAAACGCCTAAATTAAGTAACTACTCTTTAATGGTATATATTCTTTAGTTTCAGTTGAAATAACTAGGGAAATGTTTATTTACTGGTGATAGTTGTAAAATCTCTAGTCCAATAAATAAACATATTTCTAGTTATTCCGTGGACTCTACATTGTATTATTGCTTACACCCAATAGTGCAAAACAATTCATTTAACAATAATAGCCGTTACAACTGTGTTCTACACTTAACCCTCTCTACCTTGCTTGTATCTAATGAACAAGGCTAGCGTTAATCATCTAGACGTGCTGAAAATGAACCCTCTCTAGTTTTCCTTTATCTAATGAACTAGGCTAGCGTTAATCATCTAGACTTGCTGAAAATAAACCCTCTCTAGTTTTCCTTTATCAAATGAACTAGGCTAGCGTTAATCATCTAGACCTGCTGAAAATGAAGCCTCTCTAGTTTTCCTTCATCTAATGAACAAGGCTAGCGTTAATCGTCTAGACCTGCTGAAAATGAACCCTCTCTAGTTTTCCTTTATCTAATGAACTAGGCTAGCGTTAATCATCTAGACCTGCTGAAAATGAAGCCTCTCTAGTTTTCCTTCATCTAATGAACAAGGCTAGCGTTAATCGTCTAGACCTGCTGAAAATAAACCCTCTCTAGTTTTCCTTTATCAAATGAACTAGGCTAGCGTTAATCATCTAGACCTGCTGAAAATGAAGCCTCTCTAGTTTTCCTTCATCTAATGAACAAGGCTAGCGTTAATCGTCTAGACCTGCTGAAAATGAACCCTCTCTAGTTTTCCTTTATCTAATGAACTAGGCTAGCGTTAATCGTCTAGACCTGCTGAAAATGAACCCTCTCTAGTTTTCCTTTATCTAATGAACTAGGCTAGCGTTAATCATCTAGACCTGCTGAAAATGAACCCTCTCTAGTTTTCCTTTATCTAATGAACTAGGCTAGCGTTAATCATCTAGACTTGCTGAAAATAAACCCTCTCTAGTTTTCCTTTATCAAATGAACTAGGCTAGCGTTAATCATCTAGACCTGCTGAAAATGAAGCCTCTCTAGTTTTCCTTCATCTAATGAACAAGGCTAGCGTTAATCGTCTAGACCTGCTGAAAATGAACCCTCTCTAGTTTTCCTTTATCTAATGAACTAGGCTAGCGTTAATCATCTAGACCTGCTGAAAATGAACCCTCTCTAGTTTTTCTTTATCTAATGGACTAGGCTAGCGTTAATCGTCTAGACCTGCTGAAAATGAACCCTCTCTAGTTTTCCTTTATCTAATGGACTAGGCTAGAGTTAATCGTCTAGACCTGCTGAAAATGAACCCTCTCTAGTTTTCCTTTATCTAATGAACTAGGCTAGCGTTAATCGTCTAGACCTGCTGAAAATGAACCCTCTCTAGTTTTCCTTTATCTAATGGACTAGGCTAGAGTTAATCGTCTAGACCTGCTGAAAATGAACCCTCTCTAGTTTTCCTTTATTTAATGAACAAGGCTAGCGTTAATCGTCTGGACATGTTGAAAATTTAAAAGACAAAAAGTCGAATTTATGGACCAAACATTTTGGCGTTTAGCGGTTAGCACATGACATATTAAACGATACCTAACAATATTAAGAAACGAAGCAATACAAGGACGACATAATGAACGTGGACTATAGAACAAGGAGCGCCGAATTTTTAACATTTTCTACCAGTCACGTTCTGTTTAGCAGTTTGTTGGAAGATTGACAGAAAGGGTACATAGTGTCACGAGAGAAAAACCTGTTTCACTTGCTCTCGCCGCTTCATGATTACCACATAAATAGGAGTTTCATGAGAAGATAGTTATCTAGAAAATAGCAACAACGGTGTTCTATTCTAGAACCCTAATTCTAAAAAGAATTGCCGTACATAAAGTAACAAAGAGACGTTTTACTCTATATAGTCATATTACCAGCCGCGAGTCTAACCATGACATGTTGGACATTGTTTTTAAATTTCATGGTTTGAACATTGTCCTTAAATTGCATTTATGAAACGTGCTACTAAAATTACTACTATAAAAAGAATGAAATATCTTTGCGAGAACTATGCTTCTTTCTTCGAATAGCGCGTACAAACTTGACTTAAACAACGAGGAAACCGATTGAATTTCATCAGACCGACAGTTTTTGAAAGAAAAGGCCAATGTAAGCTTTCCTTTATCATCTTAGCAATTTAGAATGAACAGCTAGCTAGATGGGCATAGATTAATTAATACCCACCTTGTTTTTTTCTGGGTATAAATCCCTATTACGCCTAAGCACGAAAAGTTGGAACTGCAATTGAAGAAAATCATAAAAAAGATCTAATAAAAATTAAAGTTTAAACAGTAATAATAAATTTAATTAAAATTTATACCTTTCCAGAAATTCGATGTTTTTGCCTGAAACATTGTATCTTTATAATTTAATACGCTAGAACTGAAAAAAAGGCAAAAAACGTTCCCCTTGAATACGAGATAAGTAAATAATATATCGACTGTTAACTTCTATACCAGTTTAGAGAGACGGTTTAACATCTACCTTAACCCTAACATAACTCGCTTTTCACGACATAGTTTTACAAATAAAAGGAATGATTTTCGTAGTCACGTGAGCACGTATCACGTGCAACTTTCTACACGTGCTTATGCATTGGCATGTTGTGACTTTGAATGGCGGTAATATAATATGCGAGGCGTGATGTCACGACACGGTCTTACTTTTACGGTTTCCGCCAGATTCAGGTTAGAGAGAGAGAGCACGGAACAAACAGGATATGAGAAGGACTGACTTACTAAAAGGTTTGTTATTTTACACATAAGGGTACGTACCACAAGCCAAATTAAACATCTCTAATACATTATCAGGATCTTTCTTAAGCTCAGACATTTAGTTTCAGTCATATTCCATCTTTTTATTTATGTATAAGGAAGTTTAAATAATTTTAGACATGACTATTTGTTAAGCACAACAAATCTGTTTTCCAACATCATAAAACAAGTAGTGTTATTTATTAACTTCAGTAAAGAAACACATTTAACGCATAAAACGCGACCTTTCGACTGGCATAGCTTAGTCATTATCGTGGTAAGAGTAATATAGGTCCAGAAATGATGGACCTTTTGACTATCATAGTTTGTTTATCATTAGGCTAAGACTAACGTGGTTCCTTATGTAACGTACGTTTTGACCCACACAGTTCACACATTTCAATTCTCACTCTCATAAATTGTTGATCACCCGGCTAAAAGTGAAGAGGGTCTTGAAATAACGCACGTGATGTTATTAACCAGTATATTGATTCTAATAAGTTATTTTATAATATCGCTAATCAGAGGCGTCGCTAGTACACAACGCCCTTAACCTGATTCTATTTCGCCAGTTGGGTCTTGAAAAATTAGAATAGAAAACCATATTCAATATCACACTGAAACGCCGAAATCTCCCGGCGCCCGAGCCCTGAATCCTTTAAGTATCTAGCGACGCCTCTGATTTTGTCATATTATCTTGATTTTATCATGTTACGCACGTGTTTTCTCCCCTAGTTGCTCTGATCGTGCTTTTTATCAATAATACTATGTTATTGTTACTTTCGCCCCAGTTTTGTGTAGACCCAACTCAGATTAATTTAAAGTTTAACCAAATCCTAGTGATGACCAAAATATACTAGTTGAAACTCTGTGTATTTCAGTATCTAATGTGATGAGGAGGCTCAAACTTAATGGGTCCATGACATTTGATACAAGTGCGATCAAAATTTGCACTTATTAACTCCAAAACGTGAAAATGCACTATTTTCTCATTATAAAAATGTTTTAAAGTGATCCAGAATCCCAATTTGAATCTGGATCAAGTTTGGGAGAAATGTCCCATACTGACTTCCCATTGCCCCCCGCTAGTACAGCAGTATGTCTCCGGATTTACAACGCTAAAATCAGGGGTTCGATTCCCTCGGTGGGCTGAGCAGATAGCCCTTTGTGGCTTTGCTATACAAAAAAACACAAACACACAGACCTCCCATCTTTGGTTTGGTTTGTTTTGAATTTCGCGCAAAGTTACACGAGGGCTATCTGCGCTAGCCGTTCCTAACTTGGCAGTGTAAAACTTGAGAGGAGGCAGATAGTCATCGCCACCCACCGCCAACTCTTGGGTTATTCTTTTACCAATGAATAGTGGGATTGACCGTCACATTATAACGCCCCCATGGCTGAAAGGGCGAGCATGTTTGGTGTGATGGGGATTCGAACCCGCGACCCTCAGATTACAAGTCGAGTATCTAAATCCAACTGGCCATGCCGGGCCCTTCCCATCTTTTGTGAAATTGTTGTGTTCATCGATTTATATGTTTTCGACATACGTGTGTGGAAACACAGAGGCCGCATGTTATTTTCAGGAGAGGAAAAAATATTCCTCTTTTATTGTACATGAATAATTTAAATCAATTTGGTTTACTGATTACTTCTTCTGCCTCTCTATCTGAAACATATATAACTTCTTATTTAATTAATAGACAATTTAGAAGTAAACGAACTATAAAGTTTTCAGTCGCTTCAGATCGATCAAAGTGTCTATTCCTATTTGTATGATTGATTTTGAGGATGTTTATGAAGGTTATTTAAAATTACGTGTGTCACATTTGGCTAAAAGAAAGGTCAAGACACATTCACACCTATGCGTAGATGACGTAACTGGTAAAAATCAGCGAGGCTTCCACGTACCTGTAACAAGGAACAAACCCAGGAAACAGATCTTCCAGATCCACTGCGTCATGATAGTTTATCCACAGTGTACGAAACCATCACAGTCTCTGGAAAATACATGATTGACAAAATCCTTGTAAGGGATCAGACTTGGTTGCATGTCATAGCGTAACGTTTTAACCACAAAAATTAAACAGTATCTCGAAGCTCAACACTACAACAGACAAACCCAAACTATGTACTAAAGGTGAACTGCTCTGGTCTTTCACGTGCTGTTATCAAATCCCGCCCCTTTACATGTGTTCGGTTGATTTGATTGGATGAGATATCGAGGTCAAGTAGTAGAATAAACATGTAAAAGTATTTGCGTTCGTATTGTTACCTTAAAGACAACAACAACAATATAAATAAATAAACAAACAAACAATAGCGGTAAGTCGCAATAATAATAGAGGAGAGAACACAAAAATAGAATACAACCGAAAATATTACAGTTGACAACAATGAAGTCCAGGCAAGGCCCAGCTAACAAAAACAACTAAAGTCACTGAAGTTCGAAAATTGGAAAGTAGAGACTGCAACATATTCTGTTAATTATGATATTGTTACAGACTGTTGAACCCAACATTTCTTATATAACAGGTGATTGTAGATTTACGTAGACGGTCAAGCATATTCAAAAGTTAGACTTAAGCCTCAATAGTAACATACTAGTATACAATATCTGACCAAATTATTATGTTACAGATGTCAAATATTCCTACCAACGTTATTGACTCCTGTTATTTTTGTTTTTCAGATATTTTGTTTTATTTTATTTCTGGTTCATTAAAATTTTTATTTGCCTTTCATTCTTATCTAAAAGCAATCAATTTATCCATCCACTAGTTTCTATAGGTTACTAGTCCACACCCTATTCGTCATCTGTAAAAACAAAACTAGTATTTAGCTGAGGAATTTTGAGTTTCTTCAAGCTTTTCATAATTAGAGAATTATAAATCTCAGACGCTATAGCACAATATACAAACTTAGACTTCCTCACACAGATATTGTTTCGTTATATAAACACCTGTCTTTCTTTGACTCGGAGGCTGTTACATTACCTAAATACCTGTAGGTATTAACCCAGAAGCCGTGTCACTGTATGAGGACCTGTACCACTAAATGAGTACCTATACTTGTTGACACAGAAGCTGTATTATTGTATTAGTACCAATAGCTGTTGACATAGAAGTTTTATCAGCATATGAGTTCCGATACTTGTTGACACAGCAGCTATGTCACTTGTAACGGATTTGCAATTATATATTTATTTTAATATCAATATTTATTACAGTTAAGTGTATATTTAGAAATGTGTGTAACGTACACTTAGATATGTGTTGCGAAATTCTCGCCTATTCTCTAAATTTATAGAAGATTCTCGAGTGTAAGAAACAACTATATAGTTTAAGAAAGCGTTAGCGTATTGTTGCCAACTGATAATTTCTAGAACCTTGCCTTAACGTTTATAAACCGAAGCGCCGAGAGACTATACATGTGTATATCGTTGGTTTGCTACAGTTAGTATATTCTAAGCCTAATTTTCGGAAGCTATAATTGTGATAAACGCAATCGGGAAACTAGAGATATTTGACCAGAGACTTTTATAGATTTCGAACATCATAAACAGTTTAATTTCAGTGAATTAACTTTGTAAGTAGTATTTCTACGAGAACATTACATATCTTCGTCAGTAAAAAACTCACGTGTGCTCATTGAAGAATCTACCTACTTCCCGTTAATTGAAGTGTACCTGAATCAACACAGAATTAATTCGCTCATCGTGAACCGTCGATAGAATATACAGTTCCAGACGAGATACAAAACTCAGTATTGTTTGTAAAACTTTTGTATAAAAATCATTATTTATAACAACTATTTATAATACCTGTTTTATAAGTTGTATTATTGCTTGTATATTAAAATATATCTGTCCTAAGAAAAAATTATGTGCATCAATCTTTTTGGCAAATATCATAGATTTGACACATATTGACATTCAGTTAGCTTCTAAATTAAAATTTCAGGCTATTTCAAATTATAATACGTAAAAATAACTCAGAGATTTGTCCAAGGTAAATTATAATACGTAATACACTGTATGAGAACCTGCACTCGTTGACACAGCAGCTGTGTCGTTGTATGATTACCTGTATTTGTTGACACAGCAGATGTGTCGTTGTATGATTTCCTGTATTTGTTGACACAACAGATGTGTCGTTGTATGATTACCTGTATTTGTTGACACAGCAGATGTGTCGTTGTATGATTTCCTGTATTTGTTGACACAACAGATATATCGTTGTACGAGTACCTATACTTGTTAACATAAAAGTTGTGTTGCTATACATGTATCTGTAATTGACAAGCTGTGTAACAATAAACATCTGCGCACGCTTGCACTGAAGTTATAAAGGTGATCTATTATGTTGTGTGTGTGTTAGCGTCTGTCACGTTAAAAACGTTGGTGATATAACAGGAAGTAGTTTAAATCAGGAACGATTTAAGTTTGGTAATAAATTATTGATATTTTTACTTTGATGACAAATTTTATGTATTTGGCTTTAGGCTAGATCATCCCACACTGCATATTTACTTTAGGTTTGTTATGACAACAATTAGTCCACTCATAAAGTTCAGAGCACCCCCTAACTAAAACTTTAATGGACAGACAGTTATAGAACTATTCTATCTTGATAAATGCAGTTTGGCTTTTATGACTTCTCCCATTTCGAGAAATCAAGCGTGAAAAGCACTAGTTTTTATATACGTTCGATTGTCCTTTACACAACTTTCCTTAACTGTTTCCCACAACTGATGTATATAAAGATGCTGCGTCACAATATAAACACCTGCATTTGTTAACACAGATGTGTTACAGTATGAACACACGTAACTTGTTAATTTCGTGTATATTTTGTCCCGAATTTCCATCGTATCTTGGCCTCCACTGCATCAAAATAGATTTAAACTGGCTCTAAGTTGCAAAAATTCCGGGAAAAACACGTTTCTGAATTGCACACACATACAACAAAGCACATCTTGATTGCCATACTGTTTCATCTGTACCGCATCTTAATAATTCAACAAAAACATAATCACTTTCTTAGCAGTTATTAAAGAATTAGTGGGAACCACTTTGTAAACCCATGGGGATTGTGTAGTCTAATTTATTTTAGTGCTTAAATGGCTTTATTAGTATTACAATTTTTTTAAACTTTCATATATTCAGTATGGCTCTGCCATCAATATATACCTAAAAAATGACAGATGTTACTATATTTTAAATCTATAGACTATGAATGCTCATATAACACATTCTATCATATCTTGTAGGTAAATTATTGAGATAAAACTTGTAAAATGACAAGACAATGGTGCATTAAACTCTAGTAGTGCTGTTGCTAACACTAATCTAAAGAAGTTGCCACATAAGAAATTTGTGTTTGTTTCCACTATGATAATTGCATAATAATTTAACCAACATCTTTACTGAAATTTTTAGTTGATATCTTAATTAATCGTTGAATGAAAACAATAATAAATATTTATATTAAATATTTACACAGTTCTGATATCTAAACCATTAATATAAAGCTGAGCGTAAACATCATACATTATCTTAAAAGTTTTCCTGGATACAAAAATCAAATATTAGCCGTATAAAGATAAATTCTAGAAGGGGTCAAAAATATCTTTGAAGCGTTCATATTATTTGACGACTGAATACGACCTGTTTAGCAACTTTATGTGATAAAATTATAGTGGGTACGAAAATCTCACTAAAAGTAAGGATGTAATATAGTCTTCGTTACATAATTATAAAAACGGAGAACCATACTGTTCCCTAGATGGGCCATTATATGATACTAAATTGTACGTGCCCTTTACTTACTACAACTGTCCCCAGAAATAATCATTTTTGTTTCAAAATATTTTTGAGTTTTTCAGCAATATAAAAAAACTTCAGAACATATATATTTTTCTGGAAGGAGTAATTAATTGACAGTAAATGATACATGTCATAGGGCATCATATTCCTCAAATCGTCCCTATAATAATTAAAACGAATTATTTCCAAATTTATGTCAGTTATTTTAAATTCCTGTCTATAATTTGCTACATAGATGGGCAATTAATTAACTGTTGTAAAGCATTCACGAAATAATTAAAACATGATTTTCAAAGTACAATTCAAATGATATATGCAGACGACAATTTGTTGGTAATAATATTTTTCAATAACACTAGTGGAAGTCAAACAATGTCTAACAAAATATGCAGTATGTATGAATTTGATTTAAACAATGAATTACGATTTAAAACATTGAGGATGCAAAATCACCAGTAATAATCGTTGATATATCATGGCATAAGTAGCTAAGGTTATCATTTAGATACACCAAGTGTCCTCACATATAAATTGATTGTAATACATATTTTACACTTGCATGCTGATACACCTAACAAGATCTTAGACAAACCCATTTCCCAGGTGTGGTTGTTTTGGGTTTGTCTATACTTTCAAAATGGCATCTCTTGGCAAACCATCATTATCACATCTAAAACTAATCCAATATATGGATCATGTCTATATGAAATACTCTTTGATTCATGGTTCTTGAAAATGAGCTTTAACCTCATGTTAAAAACTTCATAAGGCCGATTGAATGGACCAGACTGAGGTCACATTGTATGGTTTTTTACCTTACGCGTTGGTACTTCACATCTGCAATACCAGGACTGAGGTCACACTGTATGGTTTCTACCTTACTCGCCCGTAATTCATATCTGCATATTGAGATTGTTTTCACACGGCATGGTTCCAACCTTATTCGTTGGTACCTCACACGCACTATATCGAAATCGTGGTTATACACTATGGTTTCTACCTTACTTGTTGGCACATCACACCAGCAATACAAAGAATCTGGCCATAGCACAATAAGTTTTCCCTGGTCACCCTCTAATGTTATATCATAAGGAATGCAAATAACGGGAAGTTCGCGGATCTGGTATGCAAGTGTTTATTATTAGGTGCGACAACTGGGACACAAAGAATGAGGTTGGACAAAGATTTATAAAAAGGATAAATATGATTGTAAATCTTCACAGTTAAGAATACAAACAATAAGGTACTATCACACAGTACAAGAAAACACTACAGCAATATATTTTATGGTAAGTGATCATGTATTTGTATGTGTGACAAAACGGGTGTGGGGCTAGCACGTGTAATTAACATTTTATTAGCTAATATGTTTCTGATAGTACGTGTTCTTCCCCCGTAACTTAGGCTGGCGTATAGAAGAGAATTACGGTACTTAAAGTTAAAATAAATTTGTGCTATATTGTTCAAGGAAACAAGTTATATACAATTCATTAATTGGCGAGCTTAATCATTACTTAACTAAATTAGGAAAACCAAACTGTACATGCATAAATGAAAATTAAATATAAAGTTACCAGAGGACGTGATTTGTCTTCAGACAGTCAAACGACATAAACATAACCTGTTACCAGCAATCAAAAACAAGAACTTTAGGAGATCCACATGAAAGTTACACACACACAACACCACTCCAGTCCAATTGAAAACAACTCTGCTGTCATGTGTAAATATCTACGTAAATTCTATAAAACTTAACATCAGCGAAAATTTGTGTAAAATCTTGTAAAAATTTGTAAAAATATCTAAAGAAAATCGTCTTTCTCAGGTCCAACGATTTCTAAAGATGGCGATGAAGTCTTAAGTTTCTAATACAACAAAGCATACCATTTGGGCAACAGGCAGTAAAGATCACGGATGAGTCCGTCTGCAGATGTTATGAAATTTGCCAGCAAGAATAACAAGGCTTACTAATTAAAAAGCGTGTTGTTATTACTACAGGAAAGTGCCTGTCTCTACTTGACACAATTAGTTCCTGGGAAATGGTTTGTTTATTTTAAAGTTCGCGCAAATCGATACGAGAGCTATCTGCGCTAGCCATCCCTAATTTAGCAGTGTAAAACTAAAAGGGAAAGCAGCTAGTCATCACCACCCAACACCAGCTCTTAGGCTACTCTTTTACCAATGAAATAGTGAAATTGACTGTAACTTTATAACGCCTCCACGGCTGAAAGAGCGAGCATGTGTAGTGTGACGGGATTCGATCCCGCGGCCCTCATATTACAAGTCGAGCGCCCTAACCACCGTAAAGGCATTATAATGTGATAGCCAATCCCACTATTCGTTGGTAAAAGAGTAACCCAAGAGTTGGCGTTGGGTAGTGATGACCAGCTGCCTTTCCTCTATTCTTACATTGCTAAATTAGAGACGGCTAGCGCAGAGAGCTCTCGTGTAGCTTTGTGCGATGTTCTCAAATACACAAATAAATAAATAATAAATTTGTGGGATACCATTACAGCCCAAAAATTTGTTTAGGAATTTATATTTGAAATAAATCAGGGGACAGCCAGTCTCTCTTTATCCCACTAGTAGTTTTAATTGTTGTTGTAAAAAAAAAGACTTGACTGTTTTGATTTTCATTCACCAGGAGAGCTACTTTAGAGAAAGATGGATTTATTCGGACATATATGAATATGGTTAGTTATACGTAGATTATCTTGTCTAGTTAAAGGAAAATATGTTATTGAAGGATCCAATTTAAAAAGAAGTGGATTAAGTGATCCACTACTAAAGAATTTGTTGTGAGGGAAAACAGGAGTATCTTGAGAAAAACCTACTTTCGCTGAAAGTTCTGCCCGATCTGTAAAGCTGAAATGAAAGAATGTTTTTATAGAACATGCTTGAAAATATTATTACATTAGTAAGGCTACTTGAATTTTAGAAAAAAATTGACGAATATTTGGGAAGGAAAAAGAGTAGTTGTCGTCCATGGAGCCATTGTCATTCGAGATTCTTTTTAGTTCTGCGAATTACCATAGGGATTGGTGTGCACCTTTCAGTAGACTATCTTTGGCTTATGTTGGAAAACATTCTGTTTCATCAAAACCCTATGATCTGTGACTTTTCCATGGAAAAATGTCCTCATTTGCAGCTTTGGGTTCGGGATTGATTTGTGTGTGAAGTTGTTGTGTTTTTAATTCTAGTGTTTGTTTTCATCTAGGTCCACCAATCTATTGTCGATGGGAAATTAGTGGATGCTCCTGTATTAAAATGTCTGCGTCTGTAACTGTCAGTATTGTAATTTTTTCTTCTTGGTGGTGAGGACTTCTGTATTCTTATCTTCCAAGTCTGTAACATTGGCTATTGTCAATTGTAGTGATGTTGGCGACAACTTGGGCTCTGTTTACAGTACTGAATGTTATGTGTTCATTTAGCGTGTCGGCTTTCTGCGTATTTTTTCTCTCCACAGAAGGTCTTCAGGACGTTCATTTACTTCGTGAATTTCCCTGTTTTTCTGGTATGGGTTTTGTGTACAGCTTAGATTTTAGTGTTTGTGGCATTTTTAGGGACTGTAGGATATCCTTAATTGTAATGGACAGTTTCACGTTCTTAAGGAATACAGAAAAGGGTTAGTTCCGCTTAGTGGTGATGATGAATTCTACAGTGAAAAAAGAGTTCCATGTTGAACACAAATAGTTAAAGTCGAAAGACTTTTAGGACTGGATTGAAATTAAACCGATACAAAGTAGTTTCGTTTTGATAGTGTTGACGGTGGTATTTCGCTTAAAACTTTCAGATGAAGTTTAAAATTTGTCGAAAGGAATCATCTTGATGTAACCTGTCGATGGTAACGAATCGGATTGAGAGACTTGGTGAAATTCTTCTCAACAATGTTCAAGTAAAGTTTTCTCTTCAAGGGAAAAACATCATGATTGACCACAGACAACAAGTCTGTAAATAATCCATAAGAATAGAGAATACAAACACTGTCACGAGCAATTTTATTATACAGATTTTAAATTACAAAAAAACTCGAAAGAAGTAATCATGAATAACCTTTCTCTTCTGTCGGTTTGGTTACAGTTGAAAAGTTAGAGATATGAGGACAAAAATTAAAATTAGCACTTTATTGCATGCATACTTAGCGTGAAACACAACACCAAGTTACAGAGCTGTCTAGTTCATAGTAACCTTTAGTAGAATATTCAAACTAAGCAGTGAATACACTGTTTGTGAGACTTGGAGTTCCAAGTGGAAGTAGTCTGAATATTACATTTGTAAATAGCAGTGATATCTGACATAACTCTCTAGCTCTTACCAAGTATAATCATTTCTAATTCAGTCAACATTAAAAGTTGTGACACAGACGTAGCTTCCTTTTAGGCTGGACCTTTCACTGAATAAGAAACTTCGTAGACAATTAAAAGACCAGGTTTGTATTAACACATGACGTCAACATCTTTATTTTCCTTATGTCCCTCGGTTTGACCAAGAAATGCCACGCACAATGTATGAAAATCTAGTATGTAGTAGGATCGTACTAGAATTATAGAGCAAAGATTATTAAGTAATACTTTGATCAAAAAATGACATGAATCTTAACAACTTTAGTTTGAGCCAACCCCATTTCGAGTGAACAAATTTTATTAACTTAAATAATGTTTTCACACATATTATGCCGGTAACAACCATATTACTGTACAATTAAGACATAACTGAAAATGTGAAATATTTGATTTCACATTCAAAATTTAAATATATTTTTTTTTATATCTGTACAAACAAATCGGGTAATGTTTGTAGTATTGGTGAATAAGGTCAAGATGTTGCACTACATATTTTACTAGATTTTAGAAACGATTAACTTAATGAAGAGAATTTTGAGTTTAGTTTGATCATACCTTTAATCTTAAAGTCAGATTTATAAATTTCCTGATTAGCAGCAGCTTTCAAAAGAAACTTGGTCATGACGTCATGTGTTTGTTCATAGGAAACAAACTATTTGTTATTTATCGAATCATTATAAGGATTTTGTAAAAACCAAAGAGTTGGGTTGGCATATGTTTGTCAAACTTTAACAAATAAAAGAAAAGAAACTAAACGCACACAAAATAAACATTTTAATCTTAAAGTCAGATTTATAAATTTCCTGATTAGCAGCAGCTTTCAAAAGAAACTTGGTCATGACGTCATGTGTTTGTTCATAGGAAACAAACTATTTGTTATTTATCGAATCATTATAAGGATTTTGTAAAAACCAAAGAGTTGGGTTGGCATATGTTTGTCAAACTTTAACAAATAAAAGAAAAGAAACTAAACGCACACAAAATAAACATTTTCTCTTTGCATATCATTCTTCAAGCACCACGTAGTGTTCATGATAAATGAATCACCCTGTATATAAAAGTTTTACATTTATAGAGACAGAAAAGAAACGTACATTGATAAAACAAAGATGAGGTAAAAATAATAACCTATTAATAATATACTCTGCTAAATATGTAAGTAAATAAAGCATTTTGAAGAGGCTGGCACAATATTATTCAAAAGAATAGAGAACCATCTCTCAGTTATACGCAATGGCTTTTAATCATTTTGTACACTAACTTGGATATTGTATTAAAGTTTGTCTTAGGCTTAACCTGTCAGTCTTTTCTTTCCCACATATTTGTACCACGAGGCTGTTCAACATCTTATCTATCATTGTGAACAAAGATGTTTATATGAAATTTAGTTTACAGCAGTTTCTTTCATCTTGGGCTACTAATACAAGAGCTGCTTACAGTATACAAAAGGGAAATTGCATCTTTTTCTCACAGTAAATACTGATTTGTTTCCTACTGGATTCAGGTTGAGAATCTGAAACAAGTTGCCTTATAAACCTCTAACTCAGAAGTTCAAGGATTAGAATATAGCCTTTAACTGGAGAACAGGGTAGGAAATGCCCAACAAGAGGTCTCAGTAGTGAGTTGCACGGCTGTCATTGCGAATTACTGCAAACGTTCGCTTTGGCATGGTCGATATAAGCGTTTACAGAAGGCTGGCTGGAATGTTATTCCAAATAGTGAAGATGGGTTCACGAAGATCATGCACCGTTTGGAATTGACGTCCATCTCTATAGACTTCCCTTGCCATCCATCCCCAAAGTTTTTCAATGGGGTTCAGTTCGGGCGAACACGCTGGATGGTCCAAAAGAATCACGTTATTCGCCATGAAAAAGATCTTTGTCCTGCTGGCATTGCGGATTGCAGCATTGTCCTGCTGAAAGATCCAGTCATTTCCACACAAGCGAGGGCCTTCAGTCAACAAGCATGCTCTCTCCAACATGCCAATAGCCAGATGCTGTTTGACACCCCTGTATAACCTGAAGCTCCATTGTTCCATGGAAGGAAAAAGCACTCTAGATCATGATGGAACCTCCTCCACTGTGTCTTGTAGAAAATGTCTCCAGTGAGATACCCTTATCGTTTCAGTAATGTTAGAAGCCATCTGGACCATCCAGTATAAATTGTTTCTCATCAGATAACAAAACCTTCGTCCACTTTTCTACGTCCCATGTTTGGTGCTTCTCTGCAAAGTTAACCGAGCTGTTTCGTCGTGTGGAAGGAGGCATGGCCTGAGAAGACGTTTACGGTTTTTAAAGCCTTTCTCTCCTAGATGCTGTCTTATTATTCCTGAGCTGCATTCTGCGTCTGTAAGGGCCTTAATCTGGTTCGACGATCGGCTAGTGTCTTGCCGGGCAACCCGTCGAATCCTCCTGCTTAACTCCGGCGAAATTGTTTTGGGCCGACCACTTGAAATTCTCGTTCTGTATCCCTCAGGGTCTTTTAAAAAATTTGCAACAGCAGTTTTACTACACCCAGTCTCACCAGTGATGGTACGTTGAGAAAGACCTTGCCTTTGCAGCTCGACAATTCTGCCACGTTCAACCTCTATCAACTTTTTAGCCTTTGCCGTGTTTTTATCCAATGTAACACAGGAGATGTCAGTGAAAGATGTTGACAACGCTAATGCTTGAACGCAAATGACTAAATTTCGTTACGTGTTTACCGATTAACGCTTCGTTTCAGTATGGTCTTAAACATTTGAGCAGCTAGTATTTAGGCTAATTTCATAGTGTTCACATTTTCCCTATTAAGTGCTAAAAAAGTTTTTTTTATTTTTATTTTCCCTTTTATTATTTTCATCTTTCGAAGCTCTACTCAAATAAGTGGTTAAGTCTAACAACGCGAAATACATATTTTTTCTTTATATTCATTGGCCTTAAGATTTTGGCCAGTAGTGTATGTACACTTCTCTTCAAGGAAAGAAGCTACTTTATTCACCCATGAGTTTTTCCCGACGAAGATATCTAATGTTCTCGTAGAAATACTAACGCCTGAAGATTATTTACTGAAGTTTGTAATGTTCGAAGACTATAACAGTCCTTGTTAAATATCAACAGTTTTCCTATTAATAAGTGTTTGCCACAGTTATATCTTTCGAGGTTTATAATATATCAACTATAGCAAACCAACGATATTAAACTGTTTTCCAGCGTGTTACGATAGCTACCTTTTTATGCATTAGGCGAGATTCTAGCAAATTCAGTTGGCAACAATACTGTCAATCACTAGTATTTTACAAACATAGGTCGTACATTGTTGATTCATGCGCTCGAGAATCTTCTACAAATTTAGAGAATAGGCAGGACTTTCGCAATACCCATTTAACAGTATAAGTTACATGCATTTTTAAATATATAAGTGAAACAAACGCATATATATATTAAAATAAATGCATAACGATAAATCCGTTGCACCACTCACGTGAAGGTTCAGATGGTAGATTCATACAGTATCCTTATGCGTACTGTATTTTAAATGCTGACACTCATTATACTACATTGGTAAAAATTGCCATTGTTTACTGAAATGCATGTTTGTCATTTTAGAGGAATTTCCAAAACTGGATAGTGAGATCCAAGCTGAATTAGTTCTTGTGCATCTGGTTTTCAGCTAAACCATTAAACTGCTTTCCTAATTACAAACAATTTGCTTAAACTAATAAAATGACTGTGCACACGTGACAGAAGATTCAGTTACTCAAGACGAATACGTTTTTTGTGTTGTTGAATTCCACTCTAAGCTATTCGAGAGCTGTTTGCGCTGGAGATCCTTATTTGCAAGTGATAATCATCACCACCCACTGTGTTGTGTCGTGGTAAAAAGAAAAACAATTTAGGAAACGCAATTTGAATCCGTGATCCACAGATTACCTTAGCCACCAAGTCCATGTACCGAAGATAAAGAACTTTAGAGATCAGAACTTTGCAGACAAAAGTGGTCACAATATAGTGAAACGAAGCTGATTCATTTAGGCTTAATTTATGAAAAAACGCTAGAATTTCTTCAGTATCCTAGGCAATTTCTGTGCTGAAGTTAGACAAGTACACATCCTAATTCATTTGGTCAAGTGATGATGGGATATTGTGTTCTGAAAATTAAACAGTTTCTAAATCTTATTTATTTACTATTGATTCTTCAAATGACTTCATAATCTTAGATGAAATGTTAAACTATAATATTTATCTGTATGCCTGGAGATGTAGACTAAATATACTGCATAAAACTGCTACGTTAATTAATCATATTTTAATGAAACTAAAAACAGACGGGAAAAGACAGAGTAAAATAATAATTGATTGGTGATATTTGGCCTTCATAACCAATCAGTGACTGTTCAATCAAGTTTGAAGTGCGTTGGTAAGTCATGCTTTATACTAGAACCAAGTAATATCAGGTAAAACTCACGGAATTGTTTGTCTGTTTTTGAATTTCGAGCAAAGATGCACGAGAGTTATCTGTGCTATCTATAGATACTAAATACTAGTCCTCAGCTCGGTAAACTGTATGTTTATGGACGTACAATGGTAAAATCTGAGGTTAGATTGCGCAGGTGGGTTACAGCGCAGATACCCCGTTCTGTAGCTTTACATTGAAATAACAACAAAAATTATTAAGCAGTTATTATTCTACCTTTTCGTTGCTAATTTTCTGCCATCTTCAGTAAAGTTTTGAAAAAACAAAATAACTTCTGATTTCTGTGTCGGTAGAAACTAGGATTCAATCCCTTGTCCTCCTGGTGGAAGTTTGGTGTGATGTCAAACTCGAATGGAATCTCCTTGAATCAACTGACTGTTGAAATCGAGTAACCTGTTATTTCAGTTATTATGGTTCTCTCATGCATGGTAAGCTATTTCTTTCTGTGTTGCGCGAATTTCAATGTGTTCACGTACACACACACAGGGGATGCAGTAAGTGGTATTTTCCTTTTCTGTGAGGTTTTTAAGTGATTTGGCGTGAGTTGATTGTGACTGCATATTTCTGTGACTTCTAAATATCGTTCTTATTACATATTGTTAACATACTCTGTTACCTCTTACAAAGGTAAACATATATGGTGGTATTTTCTTACTTTATGTTTATTTTTTATCAAATGTTCTCGGTTGTTGTGGAGGAACTTCACTATTATTATAATTACTGCTCATTCTTTAAACTAGAAAGTCTATACGGTTGTGGTGTTATGATTTATAGTATGTTTAAGTTTCATGTAAATTCCTGTGGTACATGATTTATGTCTCAGTAATTATCACGTTCTTGTCCTATTGGAGTTATGTGTGTTGGTAATTATCACGTTCCTGTGGTATATGAATCATTTGAAATGGTACATACCACGTTTCTGTGGTATATAAATTATATCTTAATCATTGTCACGTTCCTTCTGTGTCTTGGTAACTGTTACGTTCTTGTGATATGCGAGCTATTTGATATGCTATTTATTATATTACTGTAGTATATTGATTATATGTTTTGATGAGTATCACGTTCCTGTGGTATATGAGTTATGTGTCACGTTAACTATCACGATATTGTTGTATAGTAATTATGTGTCATGGTTACTATAGCGTTGTTG
This sequence comes from Tachypleus tridentatus, assembly GCF_004210375.1. Classification (NCBI taxonomy): domain Eukaryota; kingdom Metazoa; phylum Arthropoda; class Merostomata; order Xiphosura; family Limulidae; genus Tachypleus; species Tachypleus tridentatus. The sequence goes on along the minus strand of NC_134825.1, from coordinate 16,025,182 downwards.
TAATATACGAACCATATGTCTTGATAAGTATCACGTTCCTGTGGTATAAAAGTTATGTGTGTTGGTAACTATAAGGTTTCCGTGGTATATAAATTATGTGTGTTGGTAACCATCAGGGTTTTGTGGTATATGAGTTATGTGTTTGGGTAACTATAACTAGCTAAGGCAGATTCTTCTATTTTCTATTTCTAATTTGAATTTTATCACGTAGATATTTTCATGTGGCTCGTGAATTCTTGACCCTTGACTACAAGGTGTAGCTGTACTAGACATGTATCATCAATACATCTGGGCTACATCTTGGGTTGTAGAGCGGCTATATTGTGGGCTTTAACTGAAATGTTACATGTAGAGATTACTGAGTACTTATGAAAGGGATGAACCCATAATTAAGCCTTCTTATTCTTTGTAGCGTTATTTTCATACTATGATAAACTGTATATGTATTAATAATAGTAACACATGTTCTTGAGTTTTATTTTGTTCGCTAAGACAGGACAATCATATTGCCAGGCAAACGAACAAGAGGGGGAGTGGATTTTTTACAGTATGGTTTTATTTTACCAGAAAAATCAACAGTAGTAATCCAAATAAAGCAAATACCCGTGTCACTTACTTTGTTTTATACCATATACATATTACAATATATCATATCTCATCCAGTCCTGGGTGTATCAAGTAATATGCACATATTACAATACAGCATATCTCATCCAATTCTGGGCTTATAAAGAAACACGCACATATCACAATATAGCATATCTCATACAGTACTGGGTGTAACATGTATATGTTACAATATAGCATATCTCACCTAGTCCTATGTGCATAAAGTAACATGTAGATATTACAATACAGCGTATCTCATCTACTACTGGCTGTATAAAGTAACATGTAGATATTATAATACAGCATATGTCATCCAGTCCTGGGTGTATAAAGCAACATGTATATATATTACAATATAACATATCTCATCTAGTTCTGAGTATATAAAGTAGCATGTACATGTTACAATATAGCATATGTCATCTAATACTGGGTGTATACAGTAACATGTAGATGTTACAATATAGCATATCTCGCCTAGTCCTATGTGAACAAGGTAAGATGTAGATATTACAGTACAGCGTATCATGTCCAGTCCTAGACTGTACTTCTCACCCTCTTAGTGGCATTGCAGTAAGTCTTCGGACATTAGAAACTGGTCTTTGATACCCTTGATGGGTACGGAACAGATAGCCCATTGTGTAGCTTTGTGCCTAACTACAAACAGAAAAATCCCAGATTGTGATGGCTTGGTAGCTCAGCGCTAGAACACGTAACAACCAGAGTCAGAGATATCAGCCTTCTTTGTTAATTCTAATGTCTCATCCAGACTTTTAGTACGTTTGAATCCTTGTTTGCACAAACGTAATTACTGTGATATTTCTCATTGTGCTTCTTCCAGTAGTTATCATAGAAATATTTGTTATAAAGCAAACATTGAAGTTTAACCGTTTTGTTATTTCTTTTTGTCTCCCGGTAGAACATTTGTTTGTTTTTGAATTTCGCACAAAGCTACTCGAGGGCTATCTGTGCTAGCCGTCCCTAATTTAGCAGTGTAAGACTAGAGGGAAAGGAGCTAGTCACTACCACCCACCGCCAACTCTTGGGCTACTCTTTTCCCAACGAATAGTGGGATTGGTCATAACATTATAACGCCCCCACGGCTGAAAGGCGAGCATGTTTGGCGCGACAGGGATGCGAACCCGCGACCCACAGATTACGAGTCAAACGCCTTAACACGCTTGGCCATGCCGGGTTCTCTGGTAGAACAGCGGTGAATCTCCAGCTTCACAATACTGCTATCAGAGTTTCGATTCTTCCCGCTGGACACAGCATATAGCTCAATGTGATTTTACTATAATAAAGCACATACGTACTTTATTTTGATATTTTATGAATTTTCGGAACTTATACAACATTTAAGTTTCTCTATCAGGCGGAGACCAATGTCCACTCTTTGGACACCATCGACATCTCTGTGTATTACCCAACAATTATTTTGTGGATTTAATAACACCCCCCAAAAAAAAAAAAACGGAAGAAAAAGCTCACGCTTGATGCACGCACAAACAGATATTTTACAAACAGATATTTTACAAACAGATATTTTACAAACAGATATTTTACAAACAGATATTTTACAAACAGATATTTTACAAACAGATATTTTACAAACAGATATTTTACAAACAGATATTTTAAGTTGCATGTATAGCGGTAACTTGAAACGAGATTAGTTCTATAACTTTTAGAACAAAACAATTCGCTGTATTTAGCAGCTTCGGGCCCCAGAGAACACTAACGATAAGGTTTCGGTTTCCTGATTGACGGACGTTCAAACTAAAAGCTATATAAAAACTCTCCTATATAAGAAATGTTTTCTTTGTTTACATCTATACAGGAACTGATTTGTGGGCAAGGAACGATAAACCAAGTTTACTAGTATCTGTTCCTCATCTCTTGTCTTGGCGTACCGTCAAATATCTTTGTATTCTATACAGTGGGGAAGCAGATCAGAGTTATCAATCATTCAAAATTTTTAGTGGATTTTATATGTTTCACGCGATCTAATTACATGATGCTACTTTGGCACACATAGGTAAATAAATATCAAAAATGGAAACTTCTACCTATGTTTTCGTATTTTGGCTTCGATATCAGTTACAACAAAGATTTAGGATCGCAAAATCAATTTATAGTTTCAACAAACTCACAAAGTATTTTCAGTAATTGAAGATAACTGCATGAAACATCGTAATAAATTCCTATGTTAGCTTACACAGTGATTCTGAATCCGACGACTGTGTTTTACGGGTTTAGGGTTAGTTTCTCATTCTGGCTGAGTGGTATAACTCTTACTTAAGCCAGAATCTTAGGTTACGGCTTTTAAAACCAGAGTACTAGCAGTGATAGAGTGGCCGTTGTAAAACATGTCCTCCAACTATTTATTTGGTAATTTAATACTTTGTTTATGCTCACTAGAATAACGTAACTATCTGAAAACAACAGAACAAAAACATTTTATTACTACAACGCTACATTACAATGATGGCTGAGGGTTTCTTGGTTTGTCCTTCTAGATGAGCAAGTGGCTTTTGTTGGTGCAGATGCAATATTATTGAGTCAAGTGAACTGCGAGTTAAATAATTTCCAAAAAATTGCTTTAGTTCATGGTTTAAATTTAGTAATCCCAGTAAGCTTACGTTTCAAGATTATTTTGTATAATTTTACTTTTTTTTTTTTTTTTTTACAAATTTGGTCACTCGAAACAATTATAAACAATTATTCAGTAACAATAGAACTCAACTCAGTAGTGCTGTTTGGATTACTTTGAATAATTACAGTAGTGATTATAAACAATTCTTCAGTAACAATAGAACTCAACTCAGTAGTGCTGTTTGGATTACTTTGAATAATTACAGTAGTGATTATAAACAATTCTTCAGTAACAATAGAACTCAACTCAGTAGTGCTGTTTGGATTACTTTGAATAATTACAGTAGTGATTATAAACAATTCTTCAGTAACAATAGAACTCAACTCAGTAGTGCTGTTTGTATTACTTTGAATAATTACAGTAGTGATTATAAACAATTCTTCAGTAACAATAGAACTCAACTCAGTAGTGCTGTTTGCATTACTTTGAATAATTACAGTAGTGATTATAAACAATTCTTCAGTAACAATAGAACTCAACTCAGTAGTGCTGTTTGGATTACTTTGAATAATTACAGTAGTGATTATAAACAATTCTTCAGTAACAATAGAACTCAACTCAGTAGTGCTGTTTGGATTACTTTGAATAATTACAGTAGTGATTATAAACAATTCTTCAGTAACAATAGAACTCAACTCAGTAGTGCTGTTTGGATTACTTTGAATAATTACAGTAGTGATTATAAACGTTTCTTGGATTTAAGTTAAGAGAAACAAGAAGCTTTAAAAATCTTAACGAAAGTGATTGTACTGTGATTTCTAAGTCAGATAAAATCAATGTCATTGTTATTTTAGATAAACGTTATTAATTACGAGTAGCAGAATAAATTGCTGTTGACTTTAGTAAATTTTTAAAAAGTGCACCATTATTCTATTAATAAAAAGGAAGTAAAATTGTATCAATATGTGTTGAAACTGAAGAAAGACAATATTTTTATGGTAAACAGTATTTGAGTATTAGACCATGGGGAATGGGGCGGGCATCCAAGTATATTATACGAGTTACCAAACGTTTACAAAGTAGAATGTCCTCTTGCGACCTATAATACCTAACATTTGATCAAACAGTCATGCTTTTACCGATTTAATGGTTGAATTTTTAAATATTTTCATACAAATGAATATACCCTAAAAGACAGTATTGAGTTTTCTCACGAAATACAACCTTGGAAGAAGTTGTATTTCTTTTGAATGGAATCTTTATGTTAAGGTCGTTGCGGTTGCCAGAGTTGGAGAATTGCCTGCAACAAGTTAAGCCATTCTACTATGTTAAACATTCAGCAATGTTCAGAAAATTCGGATCGAACTTCCCAATTTTTCCGATGTTTAAAAAACATACATAGCAGTATCAAGTTTACTGTAGACCATCAGCGAAACTATAAACTTCTATTTCTGTACGTTTTAATCGGTAAAAACAGTGGAAAATTAAAACAAATCACAAAAATTTGTGTTTTAAATTTTTCAAGTTTGATCCCGCATATTTTAAAGAACATTTAGTAAAAATATTAATTCATCATGCTTAGGAGATATGTAGCACCTATTAACATAAAAATTTAATCTACTGATAAATGTCATTCGAAGGATATACCCGCAAATACACCTGAGGTGTAGCCCCCCGCTAGTACAGCGGTATGTCTCCGGATTTACAACGCTAAAATCAGGGGTTCGATTCCTTTTGGTGGGCTGAGCAGATAGCCCGACGTGGCTTTGCTATAAGAAAACACACACACACTGAGGTGCAGTCAGATTTGTCGACGTAGATTTTTTCTTCAAATTTAAAGACCAAGTTCCGAGTTTACAATACTCACTTGTAGTTTAAGAATTTGTCTTCGCTCTTAGTAGGGTTAAATAGGTGCCACCAAAAGAAAATTACTAGCATATGTGACAGAGAATGCTAACCTAGGATCACCTAGTATACTAAACCAATTATATTTGAACACGCCCTGCATGAATCTGACGTTGTCTTTCATTCAAGTACGTTAAAGATCTAATCTGAGGCCAATAATTAATAATAATGAACTGATATTCCAAAATAAGAAAGTTTGTTCATTTAAAAGCAATTCGACAGATACATTACAGTTGATGCTACAACGACATAGTAAACAATAAACGTTGTATACACATATACCAATGTCTGTTGTTTTTCTCATGAAGACCATGAAAAGAATGATGCATATATTTATCTTGTGATAGCTGAAAAAACGACAACAGGAAAATACACTTCTAAGTCGCAGACTGAAGCACTCACTACAAGACCAACTCCTCTTTCTATGTCAATCAGTTGTTGGATTACAAAAAGATACCCTGTATAAGACAGTTGCTGTTCTCCTAGCTAAACCATTTGCATTTATTAAAGTTTACAAAAATATTTTTCTATGCAAAATCTATGAATAGATGTCCAGAGATGAAACTTTGTTTGGATGATTTTCTTAGAAGATAAAAAAATGAGAGTAAACTGATTATTCCAAAAGTTAAAATCAAAACTACACACAGGTATTCTGAAGGTTATGTCTTAAGTCGTCTATTGTGTTTTATTTACATTTCAAGAATCAGTAACCACTCAACAAAAGTGGTTCACGTTGGTTTTTATGTTGATGGTATCTGATCTAATTCTTGATGAAGAGAAACCCATTTAAAATAAAAATGAATCTCAGAATGGCTGATATGGGTATTAACACTTTTATTGATAAGCAGAGAACAACGTTTCGACCTTCCTAGGCCATCTCCTTATCAATAAAAGTGTTAATACCCATACCAGCCGTTCTGAGATACATAGATATTTGGTCTAGTAGTTCATCAATAATGATTTAAAATCCATTAAATCCAATGTAAATCAATTTCTAGAATCCATAATGGACTAAAAACTGATTCTGAAGCTCCAGTTAAATCCTTTATAGCCTAACTTCTGTCTTTCACTGCAGACAAAAAAACAATATCCCAGACTTAACATCAGAACAGTAATAGAAGCATTCACCAATCCCAAAGTACCTTGGTGTTACTTCAGGTATTGAGTTACATTTCAATGAACAAATCATAGACACCTTTACCAAAGCTGAAAAAAAACAAACTAAGCCTCATGAGGATATGACGTAGGTCTTCATGATGTGCGCATCTCAAAATATTGTTGACTACATACATTGCTATCATAAGATCACTCATGGAATTTTTCTCATAATCATACCTAAAATACTGGAATCAGTTCATGGAGAGCAGCAAAATTCACTTGGGTAATGATAACATTCATTGTTATTGCTGAAGCAGAGGAAGGCCTAGAATTTATCATGAAAACATTGAGAATACTCAGTAGTTTGACTCACCAGCAGAACACTAAGAGCAAGTAGCTTTGCAGAAACCCATACCGACAAGTGAACTTTACAAAGATGGAACCATAAAGCAAGGTAAAGCTATGTACAAAATAAAAACTTTGGATAATATAAAAAATGAAACATCTGGGAAAACAATTCCACCATGAAAATAAAACGGAATTTAGTCACCAGTGTAAGAATCGGACTCACCTAAAGTTTTCTTACCCTTTCAATACAAAATATTGAAAATACCAAACAGATATACCAAAGTTCACAGAGATAGGTTATCTTACGCATCTCTAAGAAATGGAGGATCTAATGTTCAGAAAACCATTGCAAAGACATTAGTCTAGTACTGTATTCAGCTGCATCAAGGCTCATTTCGAAACTATAAAGGCAAATTAAACTACTATAGAAACACTTAATACTGACTTTGAAGAAACATCATCATCTGATATAATGGATATTATACGCCATTAGAAACAATTATCCTTTTAGTGAATGCAAAGACTACTTGTCTAGAAATATCTTGCAGAAAGCCCAATAACCGTAACAAAAAGTATTCTAGAGTGATGTTCATAAACGTTGGAGTTAAAATGAGACAGCTGATAAACTACCAAAGTCTGAAACCTTAAACTATGAAATATAAACACAAATAAAACAGCTAAGAAAGTAAAGATATATTTATCCACCTGCACTTGATTATCAAGTCTTGAAATAACTTATAACTACTATTTATCTGTGGAGAAGCCATACGCGTGTTCTTCGGATTTAGTCAGATGTAAGGGTTATATCTATTTTGGAAACATTGTAACAAAGACCAACATGTGCAATAAGGTGTTTTGATAAAGCAAAAGAAAAAAAGGAGAAAATCCAATTGAATTCCTCTTCACAAGGAAAGCTTTATGTGTTAAAGCTGTTATGTGTTATTTTTATTCACTGAAAATGTATTTCTGATAGGCACTTACCTCTCACATAAAGCTATCTCGATGTTATTCTGCCCTCTAAGCATTGATAAAAATGTTCACGATCAGCACATTAGCCTATATACCTCATTAATTTCAAGCATTTAAAAAAATTATATATATTATGCAAGCATCCTCCACCAATAGTATTAAACTTCCTATTTGCACTGCTACCTCCTCCTGCTATTCCCTATCAATCCCCATTTTCGAGGATTGGCAAAATCCAAAAGGAGAACACTGGCAATGGGGAGTAAGAGTGCGAGTATGCACTTACATGGTAAGAAAAGTGTTAACGTCCAATACAGCCTTATCTCTCTCTCACAAAGTTAGAATACCATGTTAGAAGGTGGAGAGGCCACTGTATGTACACAACAATGAAACCACGAAAAACAGGAAAATTCTTCATCCTTGAAGTAGGAAAATAATCTGATACGAGGAAAAAAGGATGTGCACAAGTGTAATTTGTTCTAAGAGGGGAAATCCATACTAAACTATAAACAGAATGAGCTATACACATTCGCAGCCTCAACTGAACAGAATACGAGGGCTGTTCAAAAAATACGCGGACTGACGTCGTAAAACAAAATGTACTTTATTTAAAAGTTACAGGTCTGGGACCTCTTCAAAGTACTCTCCTCCCCAACGCACACACTTATCCCAACAGTGTTTCCACTTGTTGAAGCAGTCCTGGTACGCTTCTTTTGTAATGTCCTCCAGCTCCTTCGTCGCATTTGCTTTAATCTCGGGAATCGTCTCAAATCTTCTTCCTTTCAAGGGTCTTTTGAGTTTGGGGAACAAGAAAAAATCGCAAGGAGCAAGGTCAGGTGAGTAGGGGGGGGAAGAACAGTGATCGAGTGTTTGGCCAAAAACTCACGAGTTCTGAGGCACAAATTTCGCAGCAACGCGGTGCATCTTCAATTTTTCGGTCAAAATCTCGTAACAAGATCCAACTGATATCCCACACTCTTCAGCAAGCTCCCTAACAGTCAGACGTCGATTTGCCCGCACCAGGGTGTTGATTTTGTCGACGTGTGGGTCGTCAGTTGACGTGGAAGGACGTCCAGGACGCTCATCATCTTCAATGGACTGTCGACCATCCTTAAAACGTTCATGCCACTTGAAACATGCCGTACGCTTCATAGCAACATCACCGTAAGCCGTGTTAAAGCATAGCAAAAGTTTCAGTCGCAGATTTTCCAAGTTTAACACACAATTTCACAGCAAGTCGTTGCTCCTTCAGGTCATTCATTCTGAAATCCGCCAAACGAAAAAATCGCACTTTACTTAAAACCGCGTAGCTAATACACAAATGAAGATATCTGCAATCGGGAAATGGCGTCGTAATCAGCTAATCTGTGGAAACCTAGCGACACCAAGCGGATTCCCATGGAACCAACTGGAGCCGCGCAATTCAAACAGTCCGCGTATTTTTTAGAACAGACCTCGTAAGTTCCATTACCTGTCGTTGGCATTGGGAAGTTGAGGATAAAATGATATATGTTGTTACATAATCAAGATAAACAAATTAGTTAGGGCATGTAGCCCATGGTATATTTACTCATCAACTCCAACTACAAGTAAACACAGTGTCATATGTAAAACATCTGGGATTACAAACAAGTTAATTTTCAACCAAAACCGGACGAATTCCTAAAACAACTGCAGGATCAAGAAGTACAATCCAAACCTGGCATTCTGGGATAGTTGCATTGCCTCAACTCATTCGTAAGAATGGGGCAATATCTGTAACACGTCTTACGAGCAGAACTCACTATTATAAATGCAGATAATAGACATCCCGCACCCGGAATTACGAGGACATGGAACATTCACTCAACTGTAGGAATAGAGTACATCTCTTGTAGTCAACATTACAAGGCAAAGTCTCCAAAACTCATATGTAGAAGAAGGGAAAGAGCTTCCTGCAACCAGTATTAATGAGAAGAGGGGCCTCTACTGAACACGACAGTAGGAACAGAACAGTGTCATCCCAAACTGGCATTAGGAGAGGGATCTCATGTAAGTTGGACCTGTTCTCTGTCCATATGGGAAAAAACATCCAGGGGAAGGAAGTGGCAGAAGAGAAACCAGCTTTGTTCTCTACTTACTAGATGAATAATCATGAGTTTGAATGGTAAAGAAAATTTCTAAATTCTCTCAGGAGGAAGCCTCCATGGCCCACAATCCCAGTTACTGGAAGCTAGTAAGTGGTAAAAACTCGTATGATTCAGTCAAGTGAGAAAAAAAATGAGAAGTGACATGATACAGGCATGCCAATGACATTTATGAAAAAAGGAGGAAAAGGTATATAGCCTGGCGCCAGAGGCGCCACAGCGCAGCACAGCCGCGCCTGACTAGGGGGTCCGGGGGCATGCCCCCCCGTGAAATTTTAAAAAAATTGATGCTATTTGGTGTGATTTGGTGCAATCTGGGACATAATTTCTTTATGTTTTTTGACATTGCAATGTTGGAAAAGTACACAATATATATATTATAAAATAACAAAAGGAAATTAAAAGACTAAATTAAACTAATAGAAACTATAACTTTCATTTACAGTTTTTAGCAGATAGATTTATTCTTTTAATTTGCATTCATTTTTAGAAGATATATCAAAATATCTAAAATTAACAAATAAAATAAAAAGTAAATAAATGAAATTTAAGATTGTTTATTTGCTATTTATTCAGTTTAATTTTTTTCTAAATCAAAATATATTAGTAATATGAGTTAATAAAGCCAAAATAACTCAGTAAATATTTCAAATACAAATCATTTCATTATTATCCTTTTTGTCATCAATAACATCATCATCATCAACTATTGGTATGCTGCCAATTAAATGTTTTACAGTCATTGCCAATAACTACTTCTCTGCTGCATATATTCCATACAATTTTCAAATCACATAAAATTACTCTTTTGACTAATCATGACTACCAACAGTTCAAATTGTTCATCTATGCAATCTTGTCATTATACTACTGATACCTTAATGTCAGTGAATTTTCCATTCTTTCACAAATTGACAATACAAACTAAAACAGCATATAAAGGAAAGCTATGACATTGCTTGAAAATTCAACTACTGATATGGTTCAATATTAAACTACTGATATCAGTGATATGCCTCAGAAATTAAATTTTGTACAGTCACTGACATCAACAACTACTGCTCTGCTGCATGTATTCCATTAAAATTTCAAATTACTTAAAATTACTCTACATGACTACCTACAGTAAAACTTGTTCATCTATACAATCTTGTCAGTAAATTACTGGTACCTCAATATCAGTATATTTTTCATTCTTTCACAATACAAACTGAAACAGCAAATCAAGGAAAGCTTTGACATTGCTTCAAAATAAAATTAATGATATGCTTTAAAATAAACCACTGGCACTGTATGCTGCAGATAATAATAAAATGTTTTTCAGTCACTGATATTAACTTCTGCTCTGCTGCATAAATTACAGTCAAATTTCAAATCACTTAATTTCCTTTAATCAATCTTGGCTACTTTCCTCTTTTTCGAGACAAGGGTTTCCAGTGCTCTCTTCCGAGCTTTCTTTCTCTCCTTCTCTGAATGGGCAGCTCTCTGTGCCTCTGCGGCTTTCTGGACTTTTTCGTTAGCCAAGGTGGCTGGGCCAGATTTCACAGAACCATAAGCCTCAAGCCTTTCTGCCCTTTTCTTCTGATTCTCCCTCACCTTTGAGATATACTTTGAAGCTGCTGATCTAATGTCCTTACACATTCTCTTGTCTACAGGATCAAAATGAACATCTTTCCTTTTAAACATTTCAATCGCTGTTGTTTCTTTGGAGTGTAGAGAATATTTTATCGTCTGGTATGCACACGATACCAGACCACGAGACCTGCAACGAGACGAAACGAGACTGCCTCCAAGATGGCGGTCAGATTTTTTTTTTCTGCAATAAACATTGAAAAATACGATTTCTCCTCAAAAACCACCTACCCGGCCCCCAAATCGCTCATATTTTCTCCTCGAATTTACACGAATCTCGTGGGTGATCGTTGGCCGTTTGAAAACCGCGGAAATCCGCGTTTCAGCGGAAAAATGGCATGCATGATGATAGGAAATCTAGATACATTTCGCATCAGATAAAGTGCAGTGGGTGTCTGAAATTATCTAGTTTGAAAAGCAGACTAAGCCCAATTTATTCAACCAATGTTTCAGCATGGATAGGCAGACATTCCTGTCTGTTTTACTCATGAACTCCATGACTGAGAGTCCACCATTGAGTAAAACTTGATCCCATTATCAGCTAAAAGTAAAAAATATAAGGGAAAGAAAATAATAAGACTTATGCTAGTCAAATAAAATAAATGTTTGAAGTATCGCCATACGAGAGAGATACAGCTAGATTGTGCAAATAAAAGTGATGAAGGTACTGAAAGTAGTTCAGATTTCTAATTGACAGGAAAGATGAGAAACCAAAGATATAGTGATATGACGAATATAATGACAAACATTGTTTACACAGTGATCTTTCATGTATAAGATTGAATATGCCAGCTTAACGAGTTGTTTACCAACCAGTTAATGTGACAGGGGATAAAATCACAGGAAAAGGAAAGGCACCAGGGAATAAAAGGCGGGAACTTGAACACCAAAAGAAGGCAGAAGATGGTACATAACACCATAAGGATCGAACTGGTGGTAGATGGAAGTTAGAGAAATAGATTTAAAATCCAAACAGACATTATGGGAAGCAAAGATCCGATGGAGAAAGGACCTGACATAAGAGGAATGGTAGAGAAAGTGGGTAACAATAAAAGGTAAAATATGTTATTGACGATGTCTGAAGGAAGAAGAAGGAAATAAGTATTGAGGAAGAGACTGTATATGGAACATGAAAACAAAGGTTCAAAGAGGATGGGAAAAGCATAAAAGACCACACTGAGATCCCAATCAGACAAATAAAATTAACATGAATACATGACTCAAAATTAGCAGAAAAAGGAGAGAAATGACAGAGACAAGAAAAAACATGGAGAACAGGTGTTCAACAGCCAGCCAAAAGCTAAACACAGTTGAGGTGGACAAGCCTTTGCCAAACAACCAAGTGAAGAATAGGAAAAAATGAGAAACAGAGAGATGAAAACTACATCAAAGAGACTAAATGAAGGTATACTATCACCTGTGGTAAATGATTATGGAAGATCTGAAGGATTGTGAAAATAAATAAAACATGGAAATACTCCCTGTACTGAGATGCTGGACTTAACAAAAGCCATGCATGAAGACAGACTGCGGTGACACACAGATGAACAATGTACGACCAAGTTCAACAAAATATGGGCCTAGAGAGAGGTAAGGGTATGGAGGTTGTAAAGTAAACATAAGAGCAGATTGAACTATAGTTGCAGCAGCCAAGATGGAGTCACTGTTAGGATAAAACACAGAGTTGTTTGTAATAAAGATAAAATTATGGAGAAGAGTCAAATAAAATGGTAAACATATATGTGAAAACTCTTCCAATCTTGACAGAACTTGACTACCCCCAAAGTCAGCAGATGAGGAATGGAAAACCAAAGGGAATGAAATTTGGTATTCTACTGGGTGAAAAAGGCATATATGAGATGTCCTTAGCTAAAGGCCTGTGTATTGAGGCAACAATCTGTGAAGGAAAACTTGTTGAGAAATAAAATAAATCCATTAGATTCAGAGAGCCAGAAAAACAAGCTGAGACCACAATGTAGTGACTGTGAATCCAGAAATGAGATTCAAGATCTGAAAGCACAGAGGCCTATAATTGATATTCTCTTGACTTTGTGATATGAATAACTACTGTGAAAATGTTGCAATGTATCATAACAACAACCATCCAAGGACTCGATGTGGAGGCGTGGAAGCCAATGGTCCTCAAAAATGCCAGCATACCCATAGGTAATTCACGACATTTTAAAACTAAAACAGCCATTAAAAGTTTCACCCAGAATCTAATTGATAATTAGTCGAGCAGAACTTACAACAAACAATGTATGGAGATTCCCAACTTTACAAATATCCTTCAGTCATTTATAATTCACAAACATCACTACTATAAACTGCAATGTAATCAAAAGTAAATGTACTTTCATGAATAAGTATGCAATCATTTAGTTCAACATTAAACTTTTTGTGTCAGTTTAATGGAATTCATTGAAAATTTTTTAAAAAAAATTTAAAATATAGCTATTATTTGAACTTTTATAAAGATGACAATTTTGAATAAAATGTCACTTTTTAACTTTGTATACGACACTAAGCCTGTATCAACAAGATCAAGGCTCAGACATTTGAACGATGTACATCCATGTTTTTTGTTAACACTTTCCAAAAACAGGCAAATAAAAATTTCAAACTTACAAGTTGTTTGGAAAACTACCATACTGCATGTACATCGTAAATGTATGAATGTTAGGGCAACTACTTTTGAATGCAGACTGCACTAGCCAGCCATAAGGAGGGGAGGGGGAAATAATGTTTAACCGATCATGTAGAGTCGTAATTCACCGATTTACAATTACTACAACGTGCCTTGGGCCTGATTCTGATTATATAGTCATGTGGATGAATGTATTGTGTATTATTGTTGACAGTTTAACTTCAAAAACTGTAAAGATTACAGAAAATATACTCAAGTTTTATTAAATTTGAAATGGTTTAAGTTACCAATAAATGTGCCATGGAAAAAAAATAATGATAAATCACGATCTCTTTTCCGCTTTTATATCAACGAGTGGTTTGTTTGTTTGAAATTAAGCACAAAGCTGTTCTGCCCACCACGGACGTCAATACTCGGTTTCTATAATTGTAAGTCCACAGACATGCCTCTGTACTACTGGGGTGGGACTTGAACGAGTGGAAAAAATTGAGATTGAGCTTTTGGTTAGTACGTGTTTGATACATGGCACTCTATGATCATTGTGGAAGACAAGCAAGTTGTTGAGATTGGTTGCCTAAATTCATCTTTCACTTCATCCACAAGTTCGAAGATTTTTGCTGTCATTTTACACATTTTAAACTAAACCATTTTCTAAAAGAAATGAAGTATTCTAACCAAAGGTCAAATAAATTGAATGACTGAAAGATTTCGTTTATAAAGAGAGGAACCTTCAAACTGCTTACCTAAAGTTGTTTTTTTACAACAGACTTTATTAACAAATGCTCCTAATTGTATCTTTACTGTGTCTATAATGTTCAACTTTCCCTCCTTAATAAAAAAAAGAGAAAAAGAAGCGCATTACAATACAAAATATTCACTTCATGTTGCTTGAATTATTTAAAATCTATCCAAACTCAACATACACACTTTATACTTTCATCAAATGTATTTCCAATCTAAACAGTGTTACTGTGCCACTTTTGGCATTTGTCTAAAATCGTGAAATATTAGCTTTTACTCTACATTACAGGTGTAATAGGAAATTGGTTAGAAGAATTTCTCACCTTCAGTTACATTGTTCTTCAATCACTTGTTTCTTACTTGAGAAAACCAATTTTTTTTTAATTCAAAATCAATTCAACCAATCAGCAATCACGTTTGTCAAGCTTCAACTAATTATAAAGACTTTCTGAAACTCTGTATATTCATAAATAACAACTTTCAAATGATGAAATGAAGTGTTCTGTAATTGTCCAATAGGCTAGTTATTTGAAAAATATTTGTACATATATATTTGTTTCAGCGTGACTGGTCTTTCAATTTAAATTCTCCCAGAAGAAACCTGGGGCACTCAAAGACAACTGCTTCTCTTCACCCCATTCGTGATGGAAGTAAGGTGCAAGACACGGAAAATTATAGATTTATATTGTTCGTGAATTCGTTTTCCTTAAAAACATTAGCCATTATCGAAATTATGGTTCTTCAAAGCAGTGGGGATATAAAATTCGAATGTCTAGAGAAATAACTGTAAGAGGGAAAGATAAGTATCCTGAAAACCCACTTTCACTGATGAATAACATACCTGACAAATGCCTGATTACACTAGAGGGATATTGAGGTAGAATGAAATGATAGGTGTGGAAGTTATTGTTGTCGGTTGGCTAGAGCTGTGTGAAGTTTTAACAAGATAAATACACTGTTGTGTGTACCAACTGGTTCTGCTTAGACACAGGGAGGATTAAGCTAGATGATGATGATAAAAACCAATTTTAGATCTTGTCTGGGAGCCGACAGGATAACTGGTCAGCTTTTGATGACTCACCTTCAATAAGCGACTTTGATTACATAAGAGCTATCTATCTTTGGAACTCAAGATCACTTCACACAAGGAGACCAAATACTGAATGGGTCCCAATTGAGAAACAAATGCATGAAAGTGGCAAGAATGGGAGAAAGAGAGAATCCAATAAAAGGATGTTAGGACAACATCAAATCCTGACATTGACTTACACTAGATTTTATTATTTATCTTGATTAGGAAAGGACACTAATTTCACGCATCACTACCTTAACCATTTTAGAGCTATTGTATGTTTTAAACATGTTAATCTGAAGACTTTCCCTACTATAAAGTCATGAACGACTAATAGGTGTTTCAGGATATGAACAAAGTGATTGCTGTACAATTATTGGTAATTTAAACTATATGGTTTACCCATCTCTCCATCAAAAGTGCTTTTATTGACAAATGTGTCGGCTAGAGGGTGATGTGTTACATGGGAACAAGAATAAATTACACTGGCAGTGATTCAAAAATTTAATTTAATTACTAATTTTGATTATTGGAAGGAAACAAAAAGTTACTATTACACCATGCTTTAGAGAGAAATTATGGATCATACATGAAAAATAATTTAAGTAGTCTGAAAAACATTAATGATTTGACTTGTGTTTTGTTTTCATGAAATATGTATTCATAACAAAGTAACCTGAGATGTGTTGATATCTTTAGCTTCCTTTCAATTTACATAACATCCACTATTTATTTCAGTGATATTTCTCATAACCTCCACTATATAGTACATTTTACAAGTAATAAGACTGGAACATTAAAATGCACGTTCTGGAAGCCTGGCTGATTCCCTAAAACGTAAATTAAGTATGAGTCCTGCTACCTTCATAAAAGAGGAAGGAAGTGAGACAAAGCTTGAAAAACTACCACAGATGATATGGAGACGACTTCTTGATCAACCAGAGGCTTGAAGTCTCCCTTGAGTTGAAGAACCCAAACCATCTAAAGATGAGTTTATATACGGAATATGGACAAGGAAGTGTGAGCAGCACCCTTACCATGGTCTGGTCTTCATCTAATCATCAAGCCATGGATCTGACAAGAAGTTCTACTAACCTAGGAGTGTGCACCTAAGGGAACATATACGAGCTCAACTCACAAGAACGAGTGTGTTCAAGAAAGTCCAAATCTTCAAAATGAACATCCCAAGCTGTAAAAATGTGAAGCAAGGGATGTATGAACTGCTTGCTCCAAAGCTGAAGATGAAAAGGCTGGATCCAAATGATGTTGGAAAGAAACCTCTGAAATGAATGAGGTATTGAAAGGGAATCAGAACAGACTTCACCAATGTCACCAGAAATCCTATCCATTCTGATTCCAAGAGAAACAGAGGAGTCTCTGGACTGCAAATGGGAAGAAACAAGCAGAAGCCAATCATCCAAAGAAAACTCAGTTTAGAACACAAAATAACTATTGAAAAAGTAGATACTGTGAGGAAGAACTATGAATTATAGATTACAGGGAAAATATAAGGTTTCTAGTATTATGAATACAGAAGGAGCAGCTTAAGCCACACAAATGCAGCCCTATGAATGGGAAAGAAACAGACAACAATGTAACTAAGCAAAAAAAATTTATGTCCTAACTAATGAACATTAGGATGATAATGCACATAGTTAAGAATTATGAAAAAATATTAATTAAGATAGAGTAATGAACACCATATTAGTAGTAGTAATGATAAGTAACATTTAAACTACCTGAACATACCTAAAGTATTTACAAATATCAAGTTTACATACCACATAAATTTAACTAGTACACAAATTATGTAATAATAACAAACATGCAAAATGACTGAAAGTACCTAGGAAAGACATTAATAAAAATATCTAACTTTCTGTTCCTCTAAATTAATTTAGACAATAAAGGATATAATTAAGTCCTACTCAGACAAAAATTAGGATAAGGCACACAGTTAACAATAACACAAAGAAAATATTCAAGTAGAAAAGCAAAGTAAATGTTACTAGTAGTAACAAAATGTACTTTACACACAATTTAAACATACTTAGATAAATTACTTATTAACAATGAACTAGCAAACCCACAAAACTGACCAAGTCTACACAGTATGTGATAACAAAGATGTAAAACAATTAAACTGACCTGAAGAACAAAGTAATAATCAATATCTAACTTACACTTATCTACAGTAACTTATAGGATAACATAATAATCAATATGTAACTTACACTTCATCTAAAGTAACTTAGATGACAAAGTAATAATAAATATCTAACTTACACTTCATTTATAGTAACTTAGAGGATAACATAATAATCAATATGTAACTTACACTTTATCTAAAGTAACTTAGATGACAAAGTAATAATAAATATCTAACTTACACTTCATTTATAGTAACTTAGAGGATAACATAATAATCAATATGTAACTTACACTTCATCTAAAGTAACTTAGATGACAAAGTAATAATAAATATCTAACTTACACTTATCTACAGTAACTTAGAGGATAACATAATAATCAATATGTAACTTACACTTCATCTAAAGTAACTTAGATGACAAAGTAATAATAAATATCTAACTTACACTTCATTTATAGTAACTTAGAGGATAACATAATAATCAATATGTAACTTACACTTTATCTAAAGTAACTTAGATGACAAAGTAATAATAAATATCTAACTTACACTTATCTACAGTAACTTAGAGGATAACATAATAATCAATATGTAACTTACACTTCATCTAAAGTAACTTAGATGACAAAGTAATAATAAATATCTAACTTACACTTCATTTATAGTAACTTAGAGGATAACATAATAATCAATATGTAACTTACACTTCATCTAAAGTAACTTAGATGACAAAGTAATAATAAATATCTAACTTACACTTCATTTATAGTAACTTAGAGGATAACATAATAATCAATATGTAACTTACACTTCATCTAAAGTAACTTAGACGACAAAGTAATAATAAATATCTAACTTACACTTATCTACAGTAACTTAGAGGATAACATAATAATCAATATGTAACTTACACTTCATCTAAAGTAACTTAGACGACAAAGTAATAATAAATATCTAACTTACACTTATCTACAGTAACTTAGAGGATAACATAATAATCAATATGTAACTTACACTTCATCTAAAGTAACTTAGAGGCAAAAGTAATAATCAGTGTGTAACTCGCACTTTATCCATAGTAACTTAGAGTACAAAGTAATAATCAATATATAACTTACACTTCATTTATAGTAACTCAGAGGAAAAATTAATCAGTATTTCATTTACACTTCATCTAAAGTAATGCAGAGGACAAAGGAAGCATAAATATCTAATTTATCAAAGTCAATCACCAGTAATGTGAAATAATTAAACAGATGTGTAAATGAAGATAAAGCCACACGAAGGGTATTTGAGTTGTGCCAAACATGGATATAAAGTTTACATGTTGGAACACAGATCCCCTAGAACTGAAACTAATTATCAACTAAAGTGACATATGGTGGAAGATGAAACATCCTGAAAAGGTGTAAAGTGAGACAGACCAAAATAAGAAGCTATCAGAAGAAGTCCAAATTATTAACAATACTCTCTGTAAGAAACACTGTCACACTATAAAGAAGGAATTGCTGATTGAACATATGCAAATTAAGACCTGTACCTCCTTTACAAATAAAGTGAAGTCCAATTCTTGGGAAATCATACCAGTAGAATAATAAACTGTAGCTGGAATTATCGAAATTGACATGTTGATCGCAATTTCATACTAAGATCTCTGGTAATACATACAAAAAGAAAATTGTTGAAACAAGTGAATTCAAACACAGTAAAATAAAACAATTAAAAAAAACTATGACAAACAAATGGTGATCCACATGCAAAATAACACCCATATAAACAATGCTGTACTAATCAAGAAAGTAAACATTATGCACAAATAGCAGAGGGAGCTAGCTGCACCAATATAGATAGCACAATAGTACAGGTGGAGAGCAGTCACATATATTCAGAAATGGTGCAAAACTGATGGGATATATAGACTGGAGAGCTAGTCATGAAAATATTTTAGTAATGTTTGAAGGATAAAAGAAGATAGAGAAAGCTCTGTGTGAGAGGTTTGACTATATTAGAAGTGGTAGAGTTTATTTTGAATAACCATGGTGTAATTTAATTTAAGATATATAACAACTACACAATTATACAATCATTAATGTCAGATTATGAATAATGAATATTTAACTTAAAAGGTATCTGAATGCCCATAATACTAACTATGACACAAATTCTCAACATACTGTTTTCCAAAACTCAATTTTTCAGTACCTTATTTTTGGACTGTTTGTTTAATATTTCATGTGTAATGACTGAATAAAACTTCTAGAATGCAACTAACAGTAGTACAAGTTTCTGCTAATGGATATGTTTAATATTTCAGGTTTAATTACTCAATAAAATGTCTATAATTTACAGTAATACAAGTTTCTACAAATACATTTTTCCATCCAAAGAAAATTCTAAAGATATTTTTTTTTAAATTATACCTCAAATACAAATGATTTAATTTAGAATTTGCAAATCATGAAAGGTAATGGAACTCACAATTAGTTTAATGAAATAATTAAAATTCCCAGAGATGAAATGAAAACTTAACTATTTTGCAGATTACGGACTACACAAAAATGTTGATATGTTCTATATCAACTAATTCACAGATTATGAATGAGGTTTAAACCACAATATTTTGTACTTAATATAATTTGAGGTTAATATTAATATTACATTGTTTTTAAATTAAGGAACTGATGAAATAATGAATCTTCAAAAAGCAACTATATTGCACATGATTAATTTCTCTATACAGGAAGAGAAAAAAGTATGGACCACTATTGTCTGAAAAGTTTTAAAAATTATTTCGTAACTGGTGTTAAAAACCAGAACTACATCAGTTATACAAAATTCCAACAACAGAGATTTGTTAAGGAATAACAAAGAAATTTAAAATATTTCTTATTGTTCCAGTAAAACCTAAAAATGCTGATTCACACTTAAATGTACTAAGAAACTAAAAGTCATATTTAGAGCAAGGTAATAGTTCTCCAGAGATTGAAATTAAAACAGTTTATTTAAAACACAATTGAAGAAATTATTGAACAGCTTTAAGACTGTACCAATACCATTTTAAGATAATATAAATATATCAACACAAACATATTTTGTGTGCATTAAACAATAAAAACTAGTACAAAAACTCATTCCAAAATTACAGATTTTATTAAAATATCAGTCTAATAAGAAATAAGGTTACCCTGTCATATGTTCAAGTGATAGACCTACCTCCGGGGTAAAAAAACAGAGGCATGATTTATCAAAAAAAACTGACAAAAATAATATTACATAAAGTTACAAAAAACACATTACAAAACCTATGATTTCTACACAGCAGAAGTGAAATGTTGCAAGTCATAAACACACAAACTTTAGTTGCTCAAGTTTTTTTTCACCTTAAAAGTTTCTGAAAACAAAAAACTACAAGTTAAACAGATGTTAACAAACTTTTCACACATTTTAGTTTTGAAATTCTAAAACTAAAGGTCCAATAACACAAACAAAGTTACTTCAATCTGTTTTCCAAATATTATCAAACTTATACAAATCGTATCACAAGATGATAACATAGGAAGGCCAAGGAAACACATATACAGTAAAATTGATTCATCTAACAAACATCTGTTCTAGCTCCTGAGGTGCCAAATGATGCCAGTTATTTTATGAGGTATACTGAAAACTAAGAAACATTTCCTATAAGTCCAAATCACTATACTCTGATTCTTCATCGGTGTCAGTGAACAAGTCAAACATATCTTCAATATCCAAGTGAAACAGGATCTGGTCATCATGGATATCAAAGAAATCCCACATAAATATCCTCTGAAAGACAAAAATTTTAAAATGATATTTACTTAACTGTTTAAAAATACTTTATGTTCCAAAACATTGTAATTACCATCTCAAACATTAACAAAAAGCTCACATTACCTTCAGAGAGATATTAGAGCATGTGAATTTTGCAAGGGTGAAAAAAATTCCAAAATGTTTCAAAATTTGATTTTTAGCAAGAGTACAATGTATAATTTAATAACTAAGATGAATCTTAGACCTAATATTAATATCAAAAATCAGGTTAGACAGGAAATTGTTTTCTTGTATTCCTATAACTTTGCATATTACATATTTCTAACAAATAATATGGGTGAAAAGAATAGCATTTTTGAACTATTTTTTTATCTCTCACAAATCACCCTTCTTTCCAATAATTCAGCCCAGGTGATGACATTTTGAAATCCATAATGAAAAGTCTAAAACAGAACTTCTGAAAGCACTTGTTGGCCTAAAAGTAAAAAATCTTTGACTAGCAAATGATGATGTAATTTCTTCAAACATTCTTCACTGATTCATGTATTATATTTAAACATGGGAAAGATTCAACAAAAAACTAGAGGTTCAAGCTAACTTCTATCCATAATATTCTTTGTTAATAATGTTCTCCTTGCTGGATATTTACAGGTTAAATTTTAGGAAACTTTACTTCAACATTGATATTAGAATTAAAATGAACTGAATTAAAGTATGCCCAAACTGATGAGACACTTTCACTATGATATCACTGTCAGATTTGTGTCAAGTTGGAAAGACTGATTACTTCTATAGCCTTTCTTTTTATGTATAAATCATAACAAACTAGACTCACATCAAATGTCTCTAGTTCTCCGTGGTTCCTCCTCCGACGAGGTCTGGGAGGTGGAAGTTCAGCTTTCCTGCCATCTGGATAAGCATGCAGATAGAAACACGCTCCAGCAAATGGACACACACCTTGTCCTTGTTTAAAGTACTTACATGGTTTTTTACTGTAATAAGCAACAAAACATTAAAATTTAGCACATCTTCAAGTTTGGGTAATCCATGGATGCTACAAAGTTACATTAATTCATGCATACAACAATATTTATGTACCTCTCTTAGCTATTTGTAGATATTTTGTTTAATGACCTGCAGGCTTCCTTTTTTGTTTCGTTAACTTTTTATTATGAATTTTTAAAACTTATAAGTGAATAATTAAAAACAAGGCAAAGAAAACTGGAAAGAAAAACACAATAATGTACAAAATTACAAAAAATGTAAGTTTATCCACATAATGTTAAATTACATAGAGAACTATTAGAAGATAAAACTTTGATAAGAAAACAATAAAAATTTCAAAAGATAAACTTTTTCTTAATTAAAAATGTAGAAAAGCGTAAAACCAGTAACAATATCATTTCTTCAAGAAAGAAAAACACACCATAATAATGAATATAGATGTTAAAACAACTGCCACAAAATATAACTTTCCATCATTTAAGCTCTCTGTAATAAAGAGAAATGTAATATTTTTAAGTTCTCCAGTCTTTCTGCTTACTGAATACTATTTCACGAGTGATTTCTTACACTCCCTCATATAAAAAGAACAATTGCAGGAAAGATTTTGAACAATTTGGTCCAATAAATGTGAAAATATGCTTACATTTAACTGTACAATATAACACAACACAGTTAATTGTAAGCATTTTATTGAAATTATATTTCTGAAATCAATGACTTTTAGAATAATTATCTAGCCAATAAGTGTTGGACTTAATTCTAGAACTTCAATCACATGCTTTAAGTAGTTATAAGTGTAGGCTTGTTACTATTTTAATACTAGAATAATATGACAAAATAAAATCGATGACTTTAAAGTACTGGTAGAAATGGAGGATTTTGATACAATGGGAATAAATGAAATATGGTTAAACAATGATAAATCTGATGACAGAAATCTATGAAATATAGGATTACAGATATTTAAGTAAGGACAGATTAGTAAAGAGAGAGGAAGGGCTTTCTATGTGAAGTTATAATTTTTCTACACTGAAAATGTATTTCTGATATGTACTTACTGTCACATAAATAGCTATTTGCATTGGGTGCTGCACTCTATATGCAAAAAAAAGTCACATGGCTCAAGCTTTCTAACTCCCCTCCACTGGAATTAACTCGTTCCAATGCATCAATCCACCAACAATAAGAGTGTCACATACTACCATGACATATGACTCCCTATATTTAATTTTACTGAACTATTACTTAAAAGTTTGGTAGAAGATGGAAGCACCAGTTTTCAGCAGTAATGAAAGGTAGGAAGCATGAGATAAGGTAAAAATCTATCAGTAGTACATTTCCAGTGTGGGAAATTCGTAGCTTCTCATATGGTAGATTATCTCCTCTTACATAAATAGCTAGAATCCCACAGTGAATAAATGGAGGGACTGGTGCTAGAGAAAGAAAAAATACCCAAAAAATTTTCCCTAAGTTGATGACAGCTTTTAAGATCTTAAGTGGAGAAATGTAGCACTTCTGAACTAGGTATACTCTAAACCAATCAAAGAACAATGTTACATATATGGGCTTATAACACTGGAGTACATCTAACTGGGAGAGAACTATGGCCAGAAAATGAACCAAACCAAGCGATATTTATAAAACTCAATTCCAGAAACTATAAAAGTGGGTGAAATGAAAAGGAGGTGTCCCTAAGTGCAGAGTGATTAGGATGTATCAAACTGTGTGATAAGTCAATTACATCTAAAACTTAGACATCTGGCAAGGGTTGGAAAGAGAATCATGCCTCAAGTTCATGAGACTGCAGAGAAACTAGTACTTCCCCACGTCATGAACGTGGCACATGGGAGTATGATAACTTGACAGATCAATTCCATTCTGTATCAAAGATTTCTACAGAATGTAAACCATGTACCTCAAAAGTGAAATTGACTGTAACCACCCCAAGGTCGTTAACATCCTAGGATTAAGAAAAACAGAGGGACTGTAAAAAGGAAAGAACGATAACAACCCACAATTATATTAATTTAATTTTCTTTAATTTTTATTTTCTTTAATCTATTAAAGAAGATGTCTTTATGATCTGCCAACTCAGCAGTAAAGTAGAAAGTTATAAAAAATCTCAAACTCAACTAGAAGAAAAGAGGGTAAAACATGGTGAAAAGTATGAAAGAATGAAAACACCTAAGACTGTAATGAATGACCATGAAACTGAAAACCTATTTTTAAAAGGAGTCTATACCAATTTATTCAATACAAGACATGGATTTCTGCTTTATTCACATAGTCCATGTGTGTAGAGTACAGGACAGGCAAACTCGTGAAATAATTTTATCATACAGATAAACCAAAAAGTGTTCTTATGAAACACCCCATCTTTGTTGTGCACATTGCATGGCTATGAAATCATAATTAGCAAGTGAACATAGCTTGACAGTGGAATCTGAACAATGATCATTAACAAAAGGGAAAAGGCCCTGTAAAGAGGGAAAAATAAGAAAAAAAAATTACCTAGTCAAAGTCTTACTGAATTTTGTTATTCTAGAATGGCTACATAAGGATGCAGAAGAGATGAATGTATCATGGGTAATACACATGACCAAGTAAAGAAATATTTTCAAAAGATGATATAGATGAAAGACCAATAAAAATTTAAGGTGTCAAACTGGGTGAGAAGACACGACAATAGAGAAAGAGAAGCCAACTGAATGAAGAGCCAAACACGACTGCAAAGGAGGAAGGAGAAAGAACACAAACAGAGGATGGTTGCTTAGAAAGAAAGAGGAGGCACTACATAAGGAACCCATGCAGGCAGTATAACATGGAAGAGCATGTACATGATAGAGAAGTCAATCTGAATCTGTACAAGGATAAAGATGTGAAACAGAAGGAAGAGAAAGTTACTAAACAGAGGAGTTATCCTCATGAGTTGCTGAAGTGTTAGGGATGAAAATGATGAGAAGAAAGGAAAAAATACATAGAAGAATAAAGAGTACGTGAAACATTAATGGCAAATAAACAGACTACCAGTGTTCACAGATGAATAGGAAGGAAAGAATACATAAGGAAAGGTGAAACAAGAAGCACTGGTAGAGATGTTTGAAGATAGGTAAAGTGAGGCATTGCAGGACCACATTAATATCCCCATTTGGAAAGGAAGCCCACTGCAGTGGATTACAAATCTGGAGGGAACAAATCCACAGGTAATGAGTGGGAGTGGTAAATACCTGTAGGTTCAAGGAACAAAAAAGCATGGGACAGGAATGCTTGAAAATCCAAGACCAAAGAGACAGAAGACCCATGATGAAAAACTCAAGAGAGAAAATCACATGAAGAACAGTGGATTGTACAGGGGAAATTCCTGAACTCAGAAACCAATGACAGAAAAATTTCATCTGCATTGAGAAACTTCCATGTAGAAATGGAAAATGAATAAAACCACAAAAAAGGCTAACTGTTGGAAGAAACTGGATCACCTTGTCAATGACTGGAGGTAAGCCAGGCAAAGATGGAGGACAGGAAGGTCTGGATGAAAACCACTAATTGAAAGTGGCAGAGAAGGAATGAAGACAGAGAAAAAGGTAACAAAGAAGGAAGATGGAACTGGAAAAGCCATGGAAACTATAGCTGAAAGAGCTAGGAAAAAGTCATCAAAGGAACTCAACACAGTGTCACAGATGAATGAATTCACCCAGAGAAGAAGGAGAATGAGAGGACAGAGAAATGTGTAAGTCCAATCCTGGCTGAAAACAGTAATAACTAAAACAAGAAGATAAGGAATTGGAGTTCAAAACCAAGGGATACTGTGATTAAGAGACATTGCAAAATCCTCAATGTGAGGAGTACTCCACTGAAATCAAAGCCACTGGAAAACAAAAGCACTGAGAGACCACTCCATCAGATAAAAGTTTTCTGGACAGTAATCTGATTGACAACAAGAGTGAAAGCACTCAAAACATGACATGCAATGATAAGAATATGGATTGTGTGGGCCTAAAAATAAAATCCAACATGTGAATACACAGAGATGGAGAATGGGTGCCACCCTCATGACTAAGATAAGCAACCAGTGTGGAAAAGTTTGGATGGATCATTAGGAGATTTCTGGCCAAATGTAGAAAATGAACCAAAACACAATCTACAGTAAGAAGTCCCAAGTCACTCATAGGATACGATCCAAAAGCTCCAAATCTTGCAGTTACTCAACCCTTGCTCTCATCTCCAAAGGGATACATCCATGAAATGTGGAAAACTGGATGAGGATGAAGCAGATCACCTGCTAACACACGAGTCACATCTATCCACCAACATCAATCAACAACAATGGTAAGAAGAAGGATAATAAGAGCAGACAACGGATCCCTTTGAAATTCCACTGGTCAGG
This sequence comes from Tachypleus tridentatus, assembly GCF_004210375.1. Lineage (NCBI taxonomy): Eukaryota > Metazoa > Arthropoda > Merostomata > Xiphosura > Limulidae > Tachypleus > Tachypleus tridentatus. The sequence goes on along the minus strand of NC_134825.1, from coordinate 15,998,109 downwards.
AAAAGCTCACAAAGAGCCTGCATATGAGCCTGACCTAAGGGGTACCATAGAAAATCACATCCTCAAAAATGACTGACATTAGTTTGATTACAGCTCGCAAAATTCTAAGAGGAGAAGGGCATGTCTGACTAAGATGTGTGTAGATAAAGAAAAATACCCAAGATACTGAATAAGTCATATTAAGTACTTCTCCAACGTGATTAACAGCCCATTACAACCACCTCAGGAGCAGCTGATAGAGGTAACAGACAGCAGACTCATGTTCAGAACCAGCACAAAACAGTCAGTCAACCAAAGAGGAAAGCATAATCTCTGAATACTCTGAATGCTTGACAAAACATACAGGGCAGAAGCAAGTCTGAAGGGCAGTGCACAAAACAAAGAAACCACCCTTTGTAAAATAAACTGAAGAGAGGGTCACAAATGATGAAGTATCAGGATATGAAAATAAGCAGTCATGACATTCCTCTTTGTCATCAATAAATCTGAAGAAAAAACCCACCTAAGGGTGAAAAAATAACTCCAAGATAAAACAAGGCAGATTGAAAATTAAGATGATGTTGGACAAATTAGCACAAGCTACCAGTTTTCAGTTTGGTGTGAAGACAACAAACATCCTGAAGAAAGATAATAAACAGATGCAATGGCCTGTACAGACAAAGTCTCATACAGATTTGGAAAGTCATGGGCTGGTGGCAGGATCTCAAGTCATGGGAAAGGAAGATGACATCAGGGGCAAAAAGTGTGAAAATAATTCGTAGAACGAGTCCCTTTAATATAACCAAAAGAACCCATGCAACTGTATTGAAAGGATAACAATATAATATAGTCCACTGGACCAGGAGCCTCTGGTTAGTCTCCAGTAGAATAAGCAACATGCCCATCAATGTTTATTAACTCCTAGAAGGTAAACAGGGATGGGTTGATAAGGAGCAGAAGAGGAAAAGAATAATGGTACATTTTGGCTCCGACTGCAACAAATGTGCAACCACAGAGTTAAGGGTGAAGTGTTGACTCACCAATTACACAGAATATTTCAAAGTTTAAGATACAGCAAATGTACTATGGAAAAGGTTGCATTGCAACTAAGAAAATCCCAACTACAGTGAAAATATATGTAAAGCAAGAGCTGAAGACAAAAAACAAGCCAACAAGAAGGTAACAGAGAAACACAGAACAATGGGAAATTGGATAAAACATAAGATACTTGAGAAATCATGTCAGAAAACACTGTATTAAGCATAACTTATTCTACAGGTGGGATAGGGAAAACATAAGAATATAAAAAGACTATCAAATCTTCAACAACCTAACTAGGTTTGCCTAGTTCAGGAGAATTAGTGGTTTATCCATATAATGATGGATAATAGCCGAGAAATGGAACAGTGTATCCCCCTACTTGCAGCCTGTAAAAATAGTGCTAGATGTATAACAAAAAAATTGGGAACATCAAACTCAAAATTGTAAAAAAACATAAATAAAAAAAAGTATTTGATATAAAATGTACGAGTGTCAGAAAAAAATTAAGGCTGGGAAATGAAGTTAAAATGTTACTTCAATGTAAAAAATAAAATAAAATGAAATCCCATTTTGGAAACTAAACTATTAAAATAAAGATTCACACAAAAAGCACCAAAGGAAAAAAACAACAACTCTGAACACAAGTGTTGCCAAAAGGAAAGTGATATTTTGGTAGAATCAGGTAGATTGTATCACATGTGTCATAAGAGTATGTCACACTCTTTTTTGGTGGAGGATTGATGCAACATGATTTGCAAGACAGACACAATGGAACCAGTCAATTCTAATATAGTGAAATAGAAGGTTTGTTGTGTGCATAAATATTTTTTTGCAAAAAAATACAGAAGCACCAAATTAGAGTAGCTATTTATATGAGTGGATGTAAGGTATCACATGAGAAATGAGAGTTACCATCCTGTTGGTGTTAAGGTTATCAAAGATAATAGCAAGGAGATTTAATCCATTTGGGTTTTTATTAGGAGATATAAGGGGAAAAGGCTATTGGTGGGAATTTGTTGCAAACCACCAGATGAAACTGATGAAATAAGAAACTTTATAATGAGGCTAAGATTTCAGCTGCTGAAGAAGTCATAATTATGGGTGATTTTAATTTCAGGTATATGGATTAGGAAATGTTAAGAGTCAAACCAAGAGCGAGAAAGAATTTTGGAAACTGTTCGAGATTGCTTTCTTCACTAATTGGTCAAAAAACCTACTAAATACAATAGTATTTTAGATTTATTATTAACTTCAATTACAGAAATGATTGAGAGGGTGGAATGTGAAGAACATCTGGGCACAAGTGATCATTGCTTCATGAGACTTCATGCTTTGCTGCACATGGAGATGAAGAATAATGATATTTTGGGTAAAGGTTTCAAAAACATGGATTTTGAAGGGATTGACAAGGATCATCTATTGTTAATTGGGCAGCTGAGTTATATGCAGACATTGATCAAATGAGGGAAATTTTAAAGTATTCTAGATAAACATGTTACTTATAGAAAGAAAAGGGTGAATGCAAGTAAAAAAACAAGTTTGGCCCACAACAAGTATAAGTGATAAAATTAAAGAACAGCATCATAAATTTAAGATATTTTAATTGGTTGGTATTATAGAAGATTAAAAAACATTGTTCAAATAGGAAATCAGAACATCAGAAAAATGCATGAGAAAAATTTGACTGAAAACAAAAATTAACAATAAGGATTTCTTTAAATACATCAAGAGTGGATAAAATATTAGGATGGAGATAGGACTCTTGAAGGATACTAAAGGCTGATGAATAAGAGATAGCTGGATTATCAAATTATTCTCTTTCTTCAGTTTTTAGTAATAAATATTTAAGAAGTGTTCCACCTAGCTATATCTGAAGTAACTACAGTTAGCTTGAAAACTATGTGAATGATATGGGCAGGCTTTAAAACTATTTTTTAAATAGTTTTAGTTTAGATCAAAGGATGAGAGAGAGTCAAGATGAACCAACAACTCATCCCAAAATGTTATGTTACTTCATTCTTTCTGAAAACAGAAAGATAATCAAGTGTCATGTTTTTGTTACATGTTGGCTTCCTACTCCCTAAAATATTAAAATATCTTATAGATACTACAAAAACAAAAATACATCCCCTGTGGGCTGTCTGATAAAGACTATCTACAACCCTCACACATTTTTGAAACACAAAGTACTGCTGCTGCAAAACACACATCTTTTACAATATGTTATTAAATTTACAATATATTTTTACACAGAAACCTAAGATACTACCAGGATTCAACATGCTAGAAGCTCAACTCCTACATTTTTCTACCTTAAGGCTTCTTTGTAATTTTCAATTAGTTTTTTCTTCTCTTCCTTTTCCTCCACCCAGTACTGGCTTGGTGTGACAAAGTCTGATGGAACTCTACATTCTGGACAGGCTCTGTTCAAGTATATGTTGTTATGATTACCAATACAACATTATCAGAGTCTATCAGATTATCAAAGTTTACATATAGATAAAAAAACCCCAAAAAAACTATGATGAATCAAGTTGAACAGATACATACACAGTGATAAGTTGAATAAACAATGAGATGTAGTGATTTGGGATGTGTGTATGGCAAAAAAGATCTTGTAGCTATTCTAGTATGTTTCACTGGGATAAACAGTAAAAATGTGTTAAGTCTTGCATATGATCTGCTTCTTTCACCACCTTCTGACATAGCAACCAACATGTACAAAGTCACAACTTCATAGCATCAAGCAGGCACTCTGACACAGCAACCAATAAACAGAAAGTCACAACTTTCAAAGCATCAAGCAAGCATCCTGATACAACAACCACTGTGCTAAGCAAACTTCATTGGATCATGCAGACATCCTGACATAACAACCTGCAAAGTCAGAACTTTCATAGCATCAAGTAGGTATCCTGACCAAGCACCCATTGTTCACTTTCAACCTGAGCTTACATATACTACTAAAACAAAAACATAGTACTATATAAAAAAGCTTTACTTAAACCTAGAAACTTATCTAAAACAAAGGCAATTGAAACAATAAACATTAGGTATTTCTATACTATTACCATGTTTAAATTTCAAAACAGTTTTTAAAAGATATTTTTTGGTAATACCATGTTTTTAATATTTATTACTATGCTTAGAATTGAAATTGTTAACATATATTGCTGGTATTATTATATTGAATTCTCAAATACAGTCAGGCATAACAGCTATAACATCTATTAATTTTAAATAAAACAACTTAAAGGCATCAAGAGAAACACTACAGATATGATGACTGAATAACTTTATATCAGTTAAAATAATTATAAAGTCCAGATAGTTTACAATACTGATAACTTATTCTTAAATAACTAAACACAATCTAGAATACTGAACAAGCAAGTTGAGATTTCCATTCCCAGACCCATAACTGTGTTCCATGTCAAACAATAAGCAAACAACAATGACACACTTGATCTTTTTTTTTCAATGAAACATACAAAAAACACTTTAATGTTGAATAACAGGAAGTGTAAACTTACTACAAGTTATTTTAAGTGTGTATAAATATTCATGTTTATCCAATTAACAAACTTGAAATGTTCCTTCTCTGAAGAGCCAACTTACAGAATGTTAAATAAAACACAAACCTAATGATTTTTGAAGAGAACTGTTTGGTGCTCCTCCACTTACGAATGCAACTGAGACAGAAGACATGATTACATTTCTCTAAGATTCCAAACCGTCTTTCATTTGATGGCTGTTTGTCCAGCACAGTCTCCATGCATATCCCACAACACTTCCCAACACTCCGCTGAATAGCAAAAGAGATTTCCATGTCTCGTTCCAATTCCTTTAAACACTCCTGGTAAAACCATCATCTAATTTGAATTGTATAATTAAATGTAAATTGAACATTATAAATTAACAAGAACCAACACGTATAAGGAAAATTAAAGCAAACCTAATGAAGAAGGCAATGGACCAATCTGGAGTAAACTTGAGCAACACTGACTGACTAACTAGGAAATAAGTGTTACAATATATAAAACACTAGTAACCAAACTAACTTTAATTCCATTTATACTGAATAGTTGTTTAAAAATGTGTTAGAAAAGTAAGAAACAACTACTTATCTTTAATTAAATAAAAACTATGTTGTTAAACTTTGATTTTTTTCATTTCATGGAAGCTTTCAAGAAAGCTCAAACTACTTTATTGTAGTAAATACAATTAATATTATGTTATTAAAAAAAAATACACAGCCAGCCATGTTACATGATTAATAGTGCTGGAGTATTCTTACAGAGAAATCCTGAGTGTATACCAAGTTTAACATTCCAGATAAAATATAAACAATTAATTATACAAAAGTAACAGGTGAAACTTGTTTGCTAGAAGGACACACTTACATCTCGATGTTGGTTTCTCTGTTTCTTGTCTTGAGGATGTAAAATATCTCTACCACAGATGTCACAAACATCTCCATGTAAGTAGCTGCAGTCAGCTCCAAATGAACATTCATAAGCCAGATTGTATGGACACAAAAGACCATAAGAATTAGGAGGTGATGTCACTGAAGGATGCTCATCATCATTTGATTTTACCTTATCCACACAAGACTGGATTAAAGCTGTGAAAACCATAATTAATATAAAACATTTCTGACAAACTTAAAAAAATTTTAAAAGAACTGCCATTTAGTTCTTTTATGGTGGTACAAAAGGAACAAAAAAAACTGCCTTAGTGAAGAAATTATACACCATCATTATCACTAGTAAGTAGTTACACAACATTATTACTTCTGAAGCAACTTATGTTACAACTAGTGAAACAGTTATGTGACATGATCATCAGTGAAAGTAGTCATGCAACATGATCATAAGTAAAGTAGTTATGTAATATTATCACCAGTGACAAAGTTATACAATATTGTTACAAGTTAAACAGTTAAATAACATTCAACATAAACTTTAGAATAAAAGAAACAAATGGAAAGAAACTCAGTCCTAGCAAAATAAGTACTTTATCCATGACCTAGCGAGAACATTAAGAAAAGTTGAAACACTAACTGAAGTCTACAGTGTCTTGCATTAAAAACACAACTAATAACTCCATTAGTAAAACCATATCAAATGTACATATAAAACAATCTGGCTAATAAATGTATAAAAACAGAACATAAAAACTGTCCCTGCATTTAAAAAAATGCAAGCTAACTTGTGTGAAAAACCAGTTCTTGTATCAGTAAAAAAAAAAAACACCTCAGGTTAACAGATATATCAAAAGGTAAATAACAGACATTAAATCTCATATAATCAATACTGAATCTATTGGTATTTCATCAAACTCCACTATTATAAAACTGAGGACAACAAAGACAGTTGTATGTGTAAAGGCATTTATTGCAACTACCATTTGACCAGTAAAGTTGGTTGGTTAGTTGATTTAGTGGTTTATGGCATAAAGCAGCTAGGCAATCTGCACCAAACGTCCAGTGAAAAGTTAAAAGTAATTTGAGTAAAATTCCTAAAAGGAAATTAAGGTAAAACAAAACAAAGTTTAAAAAAAGAAGCATAAAACCAATGTTTACATCTAGACGTCAAGAGAAAAACTAAAATAATTCAAGTTGTACAGGACTTTCTGCAGCATAACTGCAATAATCATAACTCGCCAGGAAGACTAACAGGTAAGTACAAAAACCACCGTCAGTCACCTGAAGCTAGCCTTTCCAGTCCTGGTTTCCAGTTATTTAATATTACGGCCAGTTTTTAACTTCAAATCGAACTAGATGAACTGTGATTTTTAAAATGGAGCCACATTAAAAAGGTGTAATGTATAAATTAAAAAACTTAAATGGCATTAAAAAGATTACTGGCCTTTAAAAAACTAAAAACACTACCAAGGTGGACAGTGTCACCATCACCAATAACACTGTCTAACGTTATGGACAAACTTTGGGACAGAACATGTTTAAAATGGTGCTGTTGTTGAGAATCGTAACGATGACAAGAAAGTAAAATGTGGCTTACTGTGGTCTGAGTGTTACACAAACTACACACTGCTGCATCAGTTCCAGATAAAAGAAAACGATGAGTTAAAAAACTGTGACCAATGAGTAGTCTAGTTATAACTTCCTCTTTCCAATCCTTACGGAAGCAAGTCGGCCAGAGGGTTTTATTTGGAAAAGCTTGTTTTCTCGTTGTTTACTCCAAGTCAACTGCCAGCTGGCACAGAGCCAAGCCTTGAATACAGGACCATAGTCTGTGTATGGAATAGGCACAGTGGTAATAGTGCCATAGCAGATAGATTCAGCTGCAGTGTCGGTGAGCTCGTTCCTGAAAATACCAACATGGCCCTGTATCCAGAAAAACTAGATAGAAGTGGATGTTATAGAGAAATGGGCCAGTTTGTTTTGAATATCAGTGAGAACAGGATGTGAACCAACGTGAAGCGATTCCAGGGCCAGTATAGAACTATGTGAGTCAGTATAAATCATACAGTTCAGCAGTGAACACAGAAGCTGTAGAAAGGGGTATCTGTGCGCAACCATCGAACCACAAAAAAGCATGGCAGAGCCCACACAGTCACCTGATTTCGAACCATTTGTATAAATAGGAATGGAAGGATGATTTGATGTTCAGCAAATAGCAGACAGTATTTCCAATCCAGGTGGAATGGAAGGATGGTTTGAAAGATGTTCAGCAAATAGCAGACAGTATTTCCAATCAGGAGTGTCTACTTTTCTCAGATGACTTAAAATAGGTCACAATTGGAGACTGTCAGAAGCCATGGCAGGATGGGCTGACCAGTGGATACAGCAATGTTATCCAAGGACAGACCCAATTCATCCAACTGCGCCTGGATACGAAGGCCAAAAGGAGCAATGGAAGACCATCTGGTCTGAAAAAGCATGGCCTATCAAGGTAAGAAAACACAACCCCAGGTGGGATGCTTTGGTAAGGAACAAAGTTTCGAAGCATGTAGTAAAGACAGTTGCAAACAGTGGAGGTGTAAAGAAGGTTCATGAGACTCTATGTATAAGCTGCAATCTGGGGAAGTGCAGAAAGTCCCAGTGCAGAGCTGAAGTCTTTGTTGATGAATGGGGTCTAGCATTGTTAAGGCTGATGGTCTGGCAGAGCCACAGACCAGTGATCCATAATAAGAGTTTGCTAGATACCTGGCAAAAGCTTTCATCTAGAGTATTGGCAATGCTCTGGGTATCAGCTACTTCCTGGCCATCAGAAAGCAAGTTCGAGGGGTGGACAGAGTTACATTGCCCACTGACCTTTTTGAATCTTGTCCCATATGACTTTGGAACTGGTGGTAAAAAATATGCTGGTTGTGAACATAATCCAAGATTCCTTCTGGCTTTGATGTCTTATCTATCGAGCATATGCACGGGCCCGCTGGAAAGCAATGCGGTTCGAGAGTGTGGGATATCTACGGAAAGTATCCCAGTCTCATTTTTGAGCCTTCCATGCCACGTGGCAGGCAGGATTCCACCATGGATGAGGATATAGTGGAAAATGTGTTGAGGGTTTAGGAACACATTGAGCAACTGCTTGTATAATACAGTCAATTACTGCTGTCACACAGTCATCTATTGATGGCTTACAGAAAATGGCAGGATCAAGTTTTGCAAGAGCAGAGAAAGAGGGACAGTTTGCCTGATACAGCTTCCACTGGGGCACACGGGTCAGGTGGCATCAACCACTGCCAGTCTCTCTCACGATTATAGGAAAATAATCACTGCCTCATGACTTATTGTCAACCCTCCATGAAAAATGGGAGAATAATGAAGGGGAGCAAACTGAGAGATTAATAGCAGTAAAAGACTGACTAGGTGCATGAAAAGAAGTAAAAGAACCAGAATTTAAAAGAAAAAGGTTGTGATCTGAGAGCATACACTCTATAGAGTGACCCCTCCTATCAGTAACAGCAATTCCTTAGAGGGGACGATGTCCATTAAAATCCCCCAGGATTAGAAAGGGAGACAGCAACTATTCAATGAGAGCATCAAGATCTGATTGATCATATCTCTACATCTCTCTGCAGGTGACAGGTAGAGAGAACACACAGTGATGGTATAACCCAAGGAAACAAGGAAAACCCAAGGATGGCTACTGCCTCCAAGGGTGTGTCAAGTGGCAAAAATAAGGTGGGCACATGCTGATCAACCAACAGTGCCACCCCTCCATGCACTTGTCCATCACACAGTCTGTCATTTCTGTATAAAGAAAACTGCCTAAAGGTGACTGTATTGGCAGGTTTCAGAAATGTATCCTGTAAGGAAAGACAAACAGGATGGTAGGAAGCAATCAGTGTTTTGATGTCATCCAGATTAGAATGTAAACCTCGACAGTTCCATTGTACAGGGTGGCCAATTTTATTTATGTGTAGGTGAATTGGGTGGAAAACCCTTCTGTTTATGACCATGTCTTTTTTCTGTACTGTCCTTATTCAAGGGAGGTCTATTGAATATTTCCCTGGGTCGATTAGGCAGGTCTTTGCTGTTGGAAGGGGATTCCAGAGTCTGAGGATGTGAACAAAGGATTGTTTTGCATCTTGGGGTGAGAGAAGAAAGGACAGAAATAGGTGTTGAAGTTGATTCATCAACTTTTTAACCATGGAGGTCAAAATGCTTTTCAGTTGTTTGGAGAACAATTATTTAGGAGGCACAGAGAGATCTGTCTGCACTCCCACAGTAGTTGTGGAATGAAGTGCAGCAGCATACGTCCAAGATGAGGTGGTGGACAGCAATTATCAAGGCTCAGGATAGGTAATGTTATGAATCGTTTTCAAACGCTGGACCTCTTTTCCTTACAATCATTTATGGCAAGAATAAAAGTAGGATGGGTGAGAGCCATTGCAATTGATGCAATGAGTATCCTTTTCACACTTGTAGGCATCATGGTCCTTGCCACTGCAATGAGCACATGTCAAGGAACCATAACATGAAGTCTTCAAGTGACCAAACTGCTGACACTGGAAACATAGGAGAGGGTTTGGAATGTATGGCCATACTCTGCAATTAAGATAACCTGCCTTGATGGTGGCAGGTGAACATGGTGACATAAATGTGAGAATGAGGACATTGGTCAGCACCATAATTCCATCTTTGCGAGTGGATATACGCCTCAATGTGGAAACTCCTTGAGTGGAGAAACCTACGAGAATCTGTGACTCTGGGATGTTCTTCAAATCCCTCTTATCAATAACCCCTCATAATGAATTCAAAGTAGCAGGAGGTGTAACCTCAATAGGTATATTGCCAATTGGTTTTATATGCAAGAGGAGTTCACTGTGTTGAGATGTGGATGTTTCCACCAATATGTCACCAGATCAAAGCTTCTTTACTGACTTTGGAGAGCCAGCAAGTCCCTCTAGTCACTTCTGAATGAAAGAAGGTGACATTTGCCCTAAAGGTTTGTCTGAAAGTGAATGCAGTATAAGAAAATGAGGTACAACAGGTGGTACAGATGGTGAGGATTGCTGCTCAGAATCTTCAAGATGTGGTCATTTACCTATAGGCTGTTTTTTCACTATTTTACTAAGATTTTTAATTGGAGTATCTATAATAAAGAAAGGGAAATCTTGGTGTCCACTGACCCCACCCACCATGGAGGCCTACAAAGGGATGCACTACAATGTCAAACAAGGACACTGCAGCAATACCAGGGTTTCGTGAGCAGTATACCCAAACACCAGCATCAAACACAATGCCCACAACACCAGTTGAGAACATCCAACACTGGTACTTGGTTGATCCTAGCCCAAGTGGATCAGCCAATTGACCTAAGGGGGGCCACCTCAAAGCTGCCTGTCTACAGGAATTTAAGGCCAAAGTGGTGTGTTAGGGTTGGACCCCTCAACCACCAGGATCCTCATCTCCCCTTCATGGGTTGCCATGCACAGCAAACACATGGGTGGATGTTTAAATCTCAGAGGAGGTAAACTGAAAAAACAGGACCTTCCCTGGGAGGTCCCCTCACCATGTACAGGAATCCATACCAAGGGGGCCAAGTAAAGACATCATCCAGTACATTTACTTAAATCTGAAATATTTAACACATGCTGTTAACAAACATTTAGGTATTATAATGTTTCACACAAAAAATAATTTTTTTATTCAATTATTCCTCAATCACAGACATCTATAGATATGTGAACAGAACTTATTTTAAAAGGTACTCATTGAAAGAAGAAAGATTTGGACAAAAGATGGGAAATATTTAAAACCAATCTCTATCTTCCAATTGTCTTTGGACTACAAAAAGATGAGAGCATCAACACATATGAAAAAGGTAGCACAAACCCAATATTCCTCTGGTGTAGAAAAAAGTTCAAACTGCGAAATCCCAAATATAACAGAAATTGAAAAATATAATTTTAGATAATGAATAGAAATCCAAAATAACTAAACTTGGTAACTGGTAATTACAAGTAACATAAAGAAAAGGATAAAAGATAAACAGAAATATAAGGTGACTTCCAAACATCCTGAGAGAGAAATCATCTACGACAGTCAATGAATGAGCCATAAAGTCCTACTACACCATACTATAAGTAGGAGTTCATGTAGCAAACATCAAAAACACAGAACACAAGAAGGGAATAACAATTAAAATAACATGCTAAAACCCCAATTAACATCTGCTGGCAAGTTCACTCTACATAGTCCAACAGGCTAGAGAGTCAAAGGAATGTAAAGCAACACAGAGATACAAACAGCAAAAGCATGATCCATCAGGACTAAATACATCCTGGTAAATACATGATTGAAATTAAATTAATCAAAACAAGAATAATTAATAGTACTTGAAGAAGTATTCTAAACCAAAATAAATCATAGGGTGCAAGGAAGTAAACTGATGATAGGTATATACAAAAACCAAGGGAAAGACCCCTATTCCAAATCAGAGTCACAAACTTGAAAAGGAAAAATGGCTTTTAAAGTATCTTGTACTGGATCTTCAACAGTTATAAAAATTCTGATAGTAGTGCATAAAAAAACTGGAAAAAAAACTTAACAAAACAGTAAATTTATTCAAAAACCAGGTACAAAACCAAAGTCCATATTATGTAAAAACTACACTGACAAACGCAATACCAATATTATTTATAAAATACAATACAACATCTGCCATGACTTCTATATTGAAGAAACAAGCAGAAAAATGAATCCTGTAAGAGACCTATGAACAATGTTTTGTGTGGTCTGGGCATGTCCAGACTTGAAATCAGGCCAGGTTGGAAGCTGTTCTGTGGAAGTATGCAGTCTGGGGATGCTGGAGCCAGCTTGACACTGTTTCAGCAGGCAATAAAAGTAGCTTGCATACACAGATGCTGCTCATTGGATTAATATAGACTTTGTAGTGTTTCAGAATATAGCATTGCCTCAGTAGCACTGTAACAAGTAAGTTAGATGTTATAGACGTTTTACAGGACGACTGGTGTCGGTCAATATGTCTCGTCAATGTAGTAACGGCCGCAATACATTCTGCTATATTTGTGGCTAGTATACACTTGTTCATCAGAGATGCCAAACGACTACTCTTGTGAAGAAAGCATATCATCTGTACTTTGGCTGTAAAATTGGTGATCAAGACCACGAATGGGCACCTCACATTTGTTGTGCGACATGTGCTGTCTGTCTGAGAGCTTGGCTCAGAGACACTCGAAAGACATTGCCATTTGCTGTCCTGATGATATGGCGACAACAGAAAGACCATTTGGCAGACTGTTACTTCTGTTTGACTAATGTGACTGGTTTCTCTGCCAAAAACAAGAAGTCAACTGAATACCCTAATCTGCCTTCAGCAATGACACCTATGCCACATGACGACAGTTTTCCAATTCCGAAACCTTGAGGAATGGACCTCAGACGAACCAGATGAAGAAACTGCAATGCAGGGAACTGGCAGTGGCATTGATCTGATTTTGAACCATGCTCCTCAGGAGATCCACATCTCATAACACAGTCAGAATTAAACAATCTGGTCAGAAATTTGGGTCTGTCAAAAGCAAAAGCCGAATTGCTGGGTTTGAAACTGCAGGAATGGTGTTTGCTGTCACCAGGTATGAAAATTTCTGTTTTTTGAAGCTGTCAAGATGATATAACCAAATTCTTTGCACAAGTTGACAGCCTGTTTCTGTGTTGACATCAAAGGATTGTTCTCTGCTTTGGGTTGTGACCACGACCCACAAGAGTGGCATCTCTTTATTGATTCATCAATGTTAAGCCTCAAAGCTGTTCTGTTACACAATGACAACGTTTAACCTTCAATACCTGTTGGCTATGCAGCACACATGAAAAAACCTACGAGAACATGGAAATGTTGATGAAATGCATCCAGTACAGCAAGTACAACTGGAATATCTGTGGAGATCTGAATATCATTGCTCTGTTACTGGGACTGCAGCTCAGCTATACAAAGTACTGTTGTTTTATCTGTGAATGGGACAGTTGTGCCAAAGAGTCACATTATTCTAGACATGGATGGCCACTCCGTAAAAAGTTAGTTCCAGGACAGAAAAATGTGGCGCATGAACTACTTGTCAACCTGGCAAAGATTTTTTTGCCTCCTTTTCACATAAAATTGGGACTTATGAAGAATTTCGTGAAAGCAATGAACAAAAAAGACAAAGGTTTTCGTTATTTAAGACAGTTGTTCCCAAGAATAACTGAGGCCAAGATCAAAGAGGGCATTTTTGTTGGTCCTCAGATCAGACATGTTATGAGTGACAAGTGGTTCAAAAATCTGTTAGTTGGGCCAAAAAAGATTGCCTGGAAAGCCTTCAAAGACACTGTTGACAATTTTCTTGGCAATTACAGAGCCTCACATTACATTCAGCTGGTAGACAAACTTCTCAAAGCATACAGAACAATGAAGGGCAACATGTCACTCAAGATTAATTTCCTCCACTAACACTTGGACTTCTTCCCCGCAAATCTTGGTGCTGTCAGTGAGGAACACGGGGAAAGGTTTCACCAGGACATTGCTACAATGGAAAAAATGATATCAGGGTATTAGGAATCCGTCAATGCTTTCTGACTACTGTTGAACACTGCAACGTGATGCACCGGACATTGAATACAAACGAAAATCAGGAGCAAAACAGTTCTAATTATGTTGAACTTAATAGCGTATTAGAAACATAAACGCAATTAAATACGTTATTGCCGGTAAACAGTTAACTGTATATTTTTCAGAGTTTCAACGTGATGAACCAAAACCAAAACTATATTTGAGCATACCACCAGATACCTGTCACAATCAGCAAAAACTTTTCAAGAAGCAAAACTTTACAAAAAATTGTTGTGAGGTGTTATTAATTAGTATAGGTATAAAGGTGTTCCTTTATATTGGTTTCAGTTGCTGTACAAGTAGGGCTTCTTTGATTTTGTATTTGTTTATATTTGTTTCCATACTTAATATCTGGACATTTTCTATGGTTATGTTTTGTTTATATGACTTGCAGTGTTCAAAAACATGTCAAGGTGTTTTTTTTTCTTTAAATCTGGTTTCCATTTTTCTGCTTGTTTCTCCAATATAGAAGCCATGTCAGTTGTTGTATTTGATAAATTATATTTGTGTTGTATTTGTCAGTGTTGTTTTTAAATAGTATGGATTCAGTTTTATACCTAGTTTTTGGTGTTTGATGGAATGTTGTGTTTTGTTATAAGTTATTTCCCAAATGTTGGGTTTTCTTTCACTCATGTTGAGAACATATGGTATGCAATAGTATAAGGTTTTTGTAGTTTGTTGTACCTTTAGATTTATTGTTATTTGTCTAGGTGTGTGTATGTGTGTATTTTTTCCACGTTTTTTTGAATAAATTTGTTGATGTTAATGAAGTGTTGTTTTATTTTGACTTCATCGTGAATTTTATCAGGTGAGCATAGCTTTGTGGCTGTGTTTATTTGATCTCTTAATGTATTAAGTTGTTTTGTTTCATCTGGTGAGTTCCATGAAATGTATAATCCAATAGGGGCGATTTTTCTGTGGATTTGTTTTGAATTGTGTATCAGTTCCAGTGATTTTTGAAGTTAAGAAATGCTATTTGGTTAGTTTTTTCCTGTTTACAGGTGAACTAAATGTTGGGGTGTATCAAGTTAATGTGATTGAAAAAAACTGTGGATGGGACTCAGCACATGAAACAAAACAAAAACTCAACATATTAAGAAACCAAATAAACACAGCCACAAAGCCATACTCACTTGATAAAATTAACGATGAAATCAACAAAATAAAACAACACTTCATCAAAATATTTCCTCAAACCAAAAAACTGTGGAAAAATTACACGCACACATCTGGACCAACAACAATAAATCCCAAGATACAACAAACTACAAAACCATATACTGCTGCATACCTCATGCCCCGACATCAGTGAAAAAATAACCAACATTTGGAAAAAACTTATAACAAAACACAACATTCCAGTAAACACAAATTTATTCAAACACCAGGTACAAAACTAAAGTCCATATTATGGAAAAACTACACTGACAAACACAATACCAATATAATTTATAAAATACAATGCAACAACTGCCACAACTTCTATATTGGAGAAACAAGCAGGAAAATGGAAACTAGATTCAAAGAACACAAAAAAACACCTTCACACATTGTTGAACACTGCAAATCAAATAAACACAACATAACAATAGAAAAAACCCAGATATTAAGTTGGGAAACAAATATAAACAAATGCAAAAATCAAAGAAGCACTACTTATAAAGCAACTAAAACCAAAATTAAACCAATATAAAGGAACAACTTTACACTGATACTAATTAATAACCTAACATCCACCTGCAAATTCCTCTACAATTCAGTATCCATTTATACTCTCGTCCCTAAGACGTGTACGTCAACAGTCATATTCAAACATTTTTTCTTAACCTGAAGATGACCTAGGAAGGTCGAAATGTTGTTCTCTCCTTCTTATTGAAAGTGTTAATACCAGCCATTTAGAGATATTAACATCTCAGATTATTATTTACTGTTGATTTAAAGTTTCAGTAACCTGCTAATGGCCAGTATTTTCTACACACACACACAAATATTCATAATATAAGAATTAATTACAAGCTCATAAATAACTGGGCAGTACAGCACTAAATACATTTGAAATGTACAGGATTTTAGAAGTAAAAGTAATGAAACTAAAGTTCAAGAAAGGTATGTTTCATCCATGTACATGTGCATGTATGACACAAAAACTCTGAACATTTACACAATAGACATTTAACCAGAAAAACATTTACACAATACTCTCAACCAGAATAAAAAACATTTACACAATAGACTCTTAACCAGAAAAAAAATTTATACAATGGACACTTAACCAGAAAAAAAAATTACACAATAGACATTTAACTAGAAAAAAACAGTTACACAATAGACTCTTAACCAGAATAAAAAACATTTACACAACAGACAACCAGAAAAAAAAAATTTACACAACAGACTCTTAATGAGAAAAAAAAACATTTACACAACAGACACTTAAGCAGAAAAAAAAAAACATTTACACAATAGATATTTAATTAGAATAAACATTTACAGATATTTAGCTAGAAGACTTGAACATGTGTTTCATTGAATTGTGAAAATATCAGATTTAGTAGTGTGTACATTACAACATATTTTCACCTTAACAAACAGAAATGACTGCTTACAGCAAGGTACAAACTCTGGAGCATTAACCCAATCTGATGAGACTGGCACAACAGATCCTTCGTCTCCTATCCCACTATCAGCAGACTGGCCTCGATTCTTTAGTGTACTTGTTCTACCTGCGAGACAAACACTCATTTTATAAGTACTTTCTTCTAACACTAACTTATAAACAACACAGACAGAAAGGAATTTTTTCTCTTTAATTTTTAACCCATTTTAGATCTCAAATATGTGAAGGAGAAACCATTATCAACAGAAGTAAGTTTCTATTCTGAAAGTTTAGTGTCTCTATCCCAAAAAATAATCAAATACCCATATAAAGCAGTCACTCATTAATTGTAAGTACAACAATATGGGTGGATAGCTGAAAGTAGCTGAGTGGTAGATGAGATGTATACCAATGTATATTTTAATTAGTATTTCTTAACACCATCTCAAATATATAACAGTAGATGTTCCTGAGACACAAGGTTTTATGATAAGTACTTTTCTATAAATCACTTTAATTAGGGCATCAATAGAATGTTTAAGCAAAGCAATTATAAAGCTCATGTAATAAGTGTAAGTTGTAACCAGACTTCCAGAACTCTTTTTAACATACTCAGTAATGATTCTGAATTTGGAGAAATGTTGGAGCTAGTAGACTGTGATGCACTTGTAACCACCTGGTCATGTTTTGTTTCCTGTAATAACCGTGAAGGTTGTTGTCCAAGAGCTCTGTCTGTCTGTCCACTAGTAGTTTGTAATTGGTTCAAAGGAAACCTGGTGGGATGAATATGGTCATACCTAAAAACAAATTAAAACCAAAATAATTTGATATTTTCTTACCCTCTGACCAACTATTGAATACACAAGTTTAATAAACACTGTTCAGTTACTTTTACTTTTCTGATATTTTATGAACAAGAATTTGCAGACTCAAGTGATGCCCAGTTAAACTCAGGTGCCAAGATTACTGAGGAAAGTGCTTTAGTTGATCAGTGTTCAAAACATTACCATAGAATTTGGTGCTGGTAATAATGTGATGACTGTGATAAATACCAAGTTACTCCAATATTCAGACTAGAGATATTACTCCATTGTGTGATGCTGGTAATAAAGAAATAACTGTGATAAATACCAAGTTACTCCAATATTCAGACTAGAGATATTACTCCATTGTGTGATGCTGGTAATAAAGAAATAACTGTGATAAATACCAAGTTACTCCAATATTCAGACTAGAGATATTACTCCATTGTGTGATGCTGGTAATAAAGAAATAACTGTGATAAATACCAAGTTACTCCAATATTCAGACTAGAGATATTACTCCATAGTGAGATGCTGGTAAAAAAGCAATGACTGTGAAAAGTCCTTTAGTGACTCCAGTACTCAAGCTAATTAATGATATTACCCCAAAATATGATGCTGCTAATAAGGTAATGACTATGGAGAGTCAGCAATTTTTAACTGAAAATTAATTTCCAATAATACTTACCTCCACTCTAACTACAGCTGTTACTCGACCAGTTATTTTTCCTTTGCCCACCCAAGTACTAGTCTGATTTTTTTCTCATTTTATCCAGTCCATTATACCTCATGAAACTGCCCTTGACAAGATCTATCTTGTGACACTCTCCACCTATGTCATTGCACCCTCTATTCTAGTTCTGTATATAAGAAACTCATTCTGGTAACATAATCATATTTTTGTGACTGACCAAATCCAAAGTATCTAACACTAGGTCTTTGTTGGAAGAAAGAGTGGGAAGAGTGTGAAAGAAAATAAGTCTTATTGGAAATAGATTTTTGATCTATGAAATTCTTAACTTCCAAAACATACTTACCTCTTTTCACACTCCAGCTGGAATCTCATGTTGACAAGTTGGAGGGGCTAAAGTGTGCTTTTCATCCAGAACCTAATTCATGCACTTTGAGTGGAATTTTACATGATCTGACATCATTATTAGCCAGGATCCAGCCAGATAGCTAAGGTTCCACTGCTCCAGGTGGGAGTTAAAGGGATCCATAACCCCTATATCCCATGTTGGTGGTTAGGGTAATTGAACAGCAAACTATATATACATTTTACACACTTATGAGTTAGTCCCAACCTGTAGCTCAAGAGTGATGCATTCCAAAATGCCTGAATCACGAAGAAAAAGTAATCAACACCTAAGAGGGCAAACTTTCTCCTTAGTCTGAAGAAATCCATAAGACAACGCTCCAAACTCAAAATGGTGGAATCCTGTATGCCATAATAAACCTTACAAAACAGAACTTATCCAGTTCTGGTATTATGAATGCTCATCCTCACTCTACAACCATGTGGGCACAAGAGAAATTCCATTTGTCTCTGGAATTACGTGGGGTAGGATATGGTACAAACTGTACTTAACCAAGAATCTATGATGTGACCACTCTGCACTTGGAATTAAGAGGAGACAACAGGCTCTCTTCCATGAACAATATACTGAACCAATGTTGATCAAAACAAAGGGCCACACTCAACCCAACAAAATAGTTGAGCATCAAAAAGCACTGTTGACCAAAATAATTTTCATCTCAAGAATCTGAAGGTAGTCAAGTAAGGCAGTTGTGGAACATATGAAACCTTTGTCAAAGAGCCAGGTGAGAAAAAAGTTATGGTTGGCACAAAGTGTGTTCAGCCTCCTCACAATACATCATTGTCAGAATGTGTGCTATTTTCATTGAGAAATATTCATTGTGGGAATACCTAAATATTGAGATAGATACAGGGCAAACTTAGAAGTTAAACCCTGACATTTTGCAATGGACCGCATAACCTCCATGCATGAAGCTTGAGCTTCAGAATGGCTTGGTTCATGATATTCTATCATGGCTGCTGCAACAGAAATAGCCAAAGAACTGGATGAGGTGGACACCTGAAAGCAATGCAGAAGCAGAAACCACAGCTGAGCCAGCCAATCTAGTGCTATCAACAAAAACTAATAAAAAGATGAAAAATCATAACTAGAACATTAGGTAAGATATGAATTGGCACAGAAGTACAATTCCATCAAGTTCTGACTGAATGTACCTGTTGCCACTGTCCAAGGGTGATGCATCAGAGAAAAAATATCAGTACTTGAGTGTTCCAATGAGTGGCAAATGCACAAAATATCAGTGTCCTGAAACAAGAGCAGATTCAACAGCAAATCTCACAATGCAGTTACCATTGTGTTTAGAGAGTCCAGATGGGTTGAGAAAACAAATCTTCCTCCCATCAAATTTATCACCCCCACAAATATGACAAGTTAGTAGGATTATATGGTGGGAGTAGACCCACTAAAGTTCAAGGTGCAGATGCTTGATTTACCAACTAAAGGAAAACAGTAGGAGTAAGCTCATCCCATTTCAGCCTCCTCAGAAGCTGACACAATAAAGGTGATGGAAATTCTCTCCAGAATATCCAGCAGGAGCAGCCTCAAAACCACCTGCAAAACACCCCTAGACAGAAAAATATTTGGGACTGCCTGCAGAAGATTTATAGACTGAACAACGTCCAGAACTACCTGCATGAGCAGTCGCAGAGCCATTTGCAGAACACCACATAATTTATATGGTCACATGCAGCATCAACTGAGAGTGACCCCTGCCCCACACCCTTTCCTGACTGTTGAGTGACTCAAGATATCAGAGGTGGGATAGGAAAGACCTGATATGCTTCCACGCAGGAAACCATAATCTAAGAATCTGTATTGTATGTCAGCTTGCCAAACATTGTTTTTGTTTTGTTTGTTTATAAAAACAACTAGGTAACACAAATAATGTTCAAAGCATCTCCAACATTTGTAGTGCAGAGAAACATCTTAGTGAAAGCTTTATCTGCAAAAAGTACTAAAATTATCTGAATGGGATGCTGTATCTGGCACCCTATTATATAGAGTACCATATACAAGGCACATTAACGTAAAGTGTCACACGACATATCACCATTAGCAGTTAAATGGGAAATAAATGACTGAAACAACTGGGAAAAAATCAAACCAGTGCTTAGTGCAAAGGAAGGAAATCCTTGCAGTTGAATAATAGTTGTAGTGTAAAAGGAGGTAAGTATGTTTTATATATACTTTAGTGGCTCCAGTATTCAAACTATGATATTATCCTAAACATCTGACAAGGGTAATAAACTGATGATCATGGAAAGTACTTTAGTGACTCTAGTACTCAGATTAGTGATATTACCCCAGAATTAGATGCTAGTAATACAAGACAATGACTCCCAAATGAATCAGATACTGAATGGGAGTCCATATTGACTTAGCAGTCTGAGTATTCAATCAATATTAGCAGATTCCCCACAAAGTACTACCATATTTAGATAACAGCTACAATATATAATAATAAAAAAGTTTATTTTAATCGTGGACAGAACTTGTATGCAGACAAAAACTTGATATATACTTGACTCTCTCTTGCAAGAATATATCATTTCACTTAATGATGTAATATCAATGGAGAAATATTGTTTTTATCTATAAATCTGTAAACCCTTCTTGTGGGTTGAATATTCAGGATCCACGACTAGGTGGCTCTCAACACATTGAAGAAGGCTTACAAATTATTAAAGCACTGTTGTCTCTAAGTAGCCAAACTCAGGAATATGAGCAGCTGAGAAACTATAAATATTTAAGAAATATGAAACAGAATTAAAATACTAAACTTAATGTTTGTTTATAATCAAAAGATTACACAGAATTGTATTTATTATTGTCCATTTTAATTATGATTATGTACACAACAGTTGAAATTATATTACTTCTGGTCTGTATTGTTAATTTACCTACTTTCACTACATAATATTGTAATGTCTTACACCAAATTTCAAAACTTTTTCCATTCAGATAATTTTTTTTTACCTGCAAACACTATCAAAAATACATCGTCCTTGAAGGTAGTATCTACAAATAGTGTCTGGATTTCCTAACGACCTGTCATGAGAGAAAGGGCAGTTGTTTCCCTCTCTGCAAGCCCCACTGGCAAAATAACTACAAATGAAAATAACATATCTTTAATAAAACAGCTCTATTTTAATCTCAACAATGATTCCTTACTAATGGTAAAGTTTCTATATGAGTAAGTTTTCCAAAGTGATGCATATTTTAAAGCATTATTATAGCAATTTTGTAGCATTTGGAAAATAAATTCAAAATGAAGAGAATTTCTCTTGTATGTGGCTTTCTTACTGAAGTTGATCAAAAGTTTCACTGTTATGTACGGCTGTAACAAACAGTATGATATGGATAAAACATACAGAAAACAAGTATAAAAGGACAACATAAATGTACAATGAACATAATAAATTTATTAGTTTATTGTTCTTATGAGACTTTGAATCACCTTTATCTAAGACATAAGTAAAACAGGTATAAGAAATATTCATAAAACTAACAAGTTTCATTAAGAACGAGTTTATTATCCACTGTGAAAAAGTACATTAATTTTTAGTTTATGTAATCAAATTATCAAACGTTCTGTGAATAAATACATTCTAAAAATGTTATTAAGCCTTGACTTGAATTAATTTACACTATACACTTACAGTATAGCACTTTTAAACAATACTTACACAACTATGTATTTGTTGAAAATATTTATCAGTAATAGTCAAAAATAATCATTTGAATGAAATACCAAAACTTACAATCTTATGTATTTCTTTACACAGTTATTTTGTAAGCTCATTTAATATTTCTTTTAGTAAAGTACCAAACCCAGGATTCACAGTAGTTTTCACAATGACCTCTGGTTCTGATGAACTTGGTAGTGACTTAGGTTAAATTATGCTTTAATTCCCCAAAACATAACCAATGGCTATCAGAAACTTCTGTTTCTCTTCACCCCACTCATAAATAACAATTATAAGGCATATAAGACTTTTGGGTTTAACTGATCTGTTGAGATTGGGTTATGATATACATTTCCTTAATTGAGGTTTATGGTCAGCAAGAAGAGAGTCAGAAGCCACAAAGAAACTTTAGAAATAACCTCTGGACTACAGTCCACAGTTTCTTAATAAAACACTCTAAACCAAAGCCAATCATTTAACAGAAACATTAAGATTTTATTAATGATAACACTTAAGTCCTTACCTTTTTTTGAAGTAACATCATTAATTCTGTTACAAAGTATATTACAAACCCTTCTAAATCTCCATACATCAGTAACTGTATAATATTAGTGTTACTAGTAAGTCTTTATGCAAGATTTTGATGAAAAGTAATACATGTCTAAGTATAAACTTTATACAATGGTTTGGGCAGATGTCCTTCATCAGGCAGTATGTATTGCATTATATATAAATTAGGCTGTAACACAGTATATACTGCATGACAAAAGGTGTTTGTCAAAAAAGTAAAATACAACATTCAAGTAGACATGTCTTACTTTATCCTTTACTATTTTTAACCTGAAGTGTTTCTTGTCTTTTTGAACAAAAGAACTAGAAATGTAATTGTTTTTGCTAATATATACATGTTACTGATATTATCTTTAAAATCTAGTACTGTAAAAAACCCTTTATCTGGGTAATCTTGTACTCTCAACAAGATTACCTCTCTACCTTCATTTTTTAAAATAAACATCAGTCCTCATGAAGTAACCCTTTTATCCCCTGAAGTTGCTGTAATATCCCTCCTCTAAGCCCTTTCCAACAGGTTAATGATCTTTTATTTTTGCAATCAGTACATCCACAATTAGACCCTGAAATTCTTTCAGTTTTACTATTAATGAATGAATATTATCTCAATGACCTGATTAATACCATGCCAACTTCATTTTCCTCACTCACACCACTGATTTATTTTATACATTTATTTTAATTGTGTGATCAAAATGCATCACTTTACTTAAAGACCAAATATCAGACCAACTGACCAACTGATCTCAGTTATTATGTAGTACCTCAACCCACCTACACAGTAAACCCAATAACCCTAGCACTTTTGGAAAGTTCAATTCCTAAAAGTATCAGGCTTATTGGGTTTCTGATGCTAATTTTTCTACTGTCTTATAATATCATGGCACGGTGCCTACAGAAATGCATAAAAATATACTTTATTAACTAACAAATTCTGCTCTGATCAATATCATAAATGTAAATAAGAAAAAGATCAAAGCCCTGACCCTTGAGGTACTCCACTTGTTACAAGAATCCAGTTTGAATGAACCATTCATAACAACCTTTCACTTCTCTCATCCAACCAGTATATATAACTAACTTTTTCCAATTCTTGTTTATATGATTTTTTGGCTAATTTTGTATGTGTTACCTCATTAAGAGCAGTGCTTGCTGTGTCAAAAAACATTTGTAATAATTTTATTACTTTGGCAATAATTTCAAAATAATATAATATATATATATACAAGTTTATTTTGTAACAGAAGCTGCTTTTTCATAAAATCTAGTTTCAATGTTCAAATGTATTTTACTTACAACCGTTATTGTTGGTTTCATAATCAAACTGACTACTGTACATCTGAGAAAGACACATTGTTACACTGATGTAAATTTCACCCACCATGATTTAAAGTGTTATTAATATTACTTTAAGTAATTTCCAATTATTACTTTAATTGCACTTTTACATTTCTTATTTACAGAACTGTAATAAACAACATTATCATCATGGTCTATTGGTTAAAAGTACTTGTAATTGTTCATTCTGCCAATATAATTCATAATATCAAACCAGCAAGCTTACTGGTTCATACAAGTCTGTATTCTATAGAAAAACATTTTGTATGGTTAGGAAGAATAAATTGTTTGTTTTTTCATAGAGAAACAAGGAAGTGATGAATGTAATTTTAAATAACATCACAAACATCTGTTTAAATATAAATACCTTTTATGTTACTAAAAATGTGTTTAGCACACAGCTAAACAGGAATGTTAAGGAATTATTATAAATAAAACATGTTTTAACAATAGGTGTTATCATGTTATTTCAAACTCAAGTTAACTTAGCTTTGTGTACTCAAAAGGAGAAGAATGTATACATTACCTATCAATACAATACACTTCAAAGAGTATTTGCAAGTTTTTAATTTGGTCAACAGAATTAATATTATTACTTGTCATCTGTAAAAAGGATAAATGAATTTAATGTTATTGATCTTCATTTAAAAAAATTAATTAACTATTTCAATGAATAATTTCTTTAACCATTGACTGTTTATCTCATGTTTGAATTGTGTGTCAGGTTTTGATATTATATACACTTCCAGCAATCTGAAAACAGCCAGGTTGAGTACCAACAAACTGTAGAAAATCTACATAGACCAAGCCCACACCTTTCCATAACATACTCAAAAATATTTAACAGTTTACTAAATCATGATTTATGTTTAGTGAATTAAAAAAAAATTATATTACATCATTTCAATACATGTTTTTACAGATCTTTTTTATATTACCACATTTCAATATGTTTTTTACAGATCTTTATATTACCACATTTCAATATGTTTTTTACAGATCTTCTTTATATTACTATACTTTAATGTGTGTTTTTGAAGGACTTCTTTATATTATCATATTTCAATACATGTTTTTACAAGGCTTTTTCATATTACCACATTTCAATATGTTTTTACAGATCTTCTTAATATTACTATACTTTAATGTGTGTTTTTGAAGGACTTCTTTATATTATCATATTTCAATACATGTTTTTACAAGGCTTTTTTATATTACCACATTTCAATATGTTTTTACAGATCTTCTTAATATTACTATACTTTAATGTGTGTTTTTGAAGGACTTCTTTATATTATCATATTTCAATACATGTTTTTACAAGGCTTTTTTATATTACCACATTTCAATATGTTTTTACAGATCTTCTTAATATTACTATACTTTAATGTGTGTTTTTGAAGGACTTCTTTATATTATCATATTTCAATACATGTTTTTACAGATCTTCTTTATATTACCACATTTCAATACATGTTTTTACAGATCTTCTTTATATTACCACATTTCAATATGTTTTTTACAGATCTTCTTTATATTACCACATTTCAATATGTTTTTACAGATCTTCTTTATATTACCACATTTCAATATGTTTTTTACAGATCTTCTTTATATTACTATACTTTAATGTGTGTTTTTGAAGGACTTCTTTATATTACCACATTTCAATACATGTTTTTAAATAGTTTCTTTTATGGTCAAGTTCTCATTTAATGTTTTGCTTTCATTTGATATAGTCATTCTATAAATCATTCATCTTCTCAGTCACTTTAGCCTTTACAGTGTTATCCTTTTCCTCTTTTTGAAAAATGTCAGTTTTTTAATTAAAATTTTAAAACAACTTTTAAGAATCAGTGATGTCGCAAAAACCCACTTGTAGAGAAATATATATGCAAAAATGGCTCGTTTGGGTTGAGAACCGAAACGAGCCATTTTTGCATATATATAACTTTTAAGAAGTTCCCAAGTATGTCCCACCTCACATCTACATTCACTATTGATAACTCTTTCTCATGGCCTCAAAATTAGTTTTCAAAAAGTTAGTAACTAAATAAAATTTTATCATTATGTAATAAAACATCATATCTAATTATGCAATAATCACTCTTAACATAAATTAACAGCAATGAGGCATTTGTGTTTAGACATACAGTGTGGGAAACCTTACACAAAGTACAATAATTCTGTAACTGAAATGTAAAAAAAAAGCAAAATTTAAATTTTTAATACTACATGGTTTCACTTTTTAAGTAACTTTGAATTACAAGTTCAGTCTCATGCAAGGTATGCTCTGCATTTCATCCCCCCAGTGAAAATATTACGACCTAATGACATATCTCTGTTAGCTGGTCTGATCACAGGTCATTATGTACAGGCATATGTGCTTTGCTTTATTAAACAGTAACACTCAACACAACAATAATATAAAATCAAAAGTTATTAAGCATGTTCAAACTGCAGTTAATTTATCCAGTAATTTACACTTCCATCAATTCTCAGAAACTTGATCTTAGTAGGTTGGTTAATAGAGCATTTATGTTTAATGTTTAAGCAAATTTCACTTGTATGATTGTACACTTGCATGGAAACGTGAATTTTTTTTTATATTTGTTTCCTTCTTATAAAAAAATCGTATTTCACGTGATAATAACAATGTTAGAACTGGTGTAAATTGTAAACAAACAAAAAAGTACGTAGTAATTTAGTAAGTACTTTACCTGATATTTGAACGTTACGGTTAGATCGAGAGCTAAGAAAATGTCAAAACAGAAACACCGGACGAGCTAAATAAAGTATAATACCAACAGTTGTCCGCGATGAATTTTAGTACAACTACTAACAAGTGCTATTAGTAGTAGTATTAGCAATATCATACAATTATTGAATTAACTAAGTAATTGTAATACTAGTAGTAATACTAACAGCAGAAATATTACATTTACAATTACTAACAGTATTAGTGATAAAACTAAATAATAATTCAATATAAATAATAATAATAATGTAATTTGTAAATAATTACTAAACTAGGTCTTGAAAGGTTGAAAGTAGAATTTTCACTTTTCGGCCTACTTCTGAATAATTCAGCTTATTCATACTTCATTATTTATTTTGCTATGTATACAGACTTCTTCCTTAGCCAACATTATTATAAATCATAAATTAAGCACATATAATTGAAAATATAATGAATAAGAAAAATAGTCAATTTCACTTACCGACACAAAATTCCTCCGGAGCCACCTTCCGCCATAACAATTTTTGAAGTTTTTAGTTGCGTTTCCTAGAGGGCAACATAAAATAGGTTAAATAACATGAAAGATACAGTTAACCGCACAGGTAACACAGACAGATTATAAATAAATAGGTTATAAAATCGTAAATATGTTTTGAAGCTAATGTTTCTAAATAAAGCTCTTTGTCCAATCATAAAGCTTAAAATGAAAGAACATATTTAAGTTTGAAAATTGCGTTAGCGGCATTTCAAACGTTAAGCCATAGATGTTTTTTTGAAATATACATCTTACATATATAAAATAAATTCGTAAACTTTTTAATGAACAAACAGGAGCTTGTTTAAAAACAAGGATGTCCCTTCCAATTATAACCACCCAATTCATCAAATGATCTAAATTTCTTTGTGAATCTGCGGTATCTTTGAAACAGTCACATCAAAAAAGTTCAATACAAGCTGTGAAAATTAAATATACATATATAAATTAAAACTGAAACAATTTACACAAACTTTTACATTCTAGAACAAAGAAAACTTTTTTAAATAAGAATAATTTCCTTTATATTGTTATATTTTGTGAAAGTCCTTTGAAGCACGTATAAGTCAAAGAATAGAAAATATTTCAATTGTGTTCTTGTTGTCGGTAAAATGTTTGCCTAAAGAAGTATCTCTAATCTGTAATTTAATATGGTTTAGATGAGCATTTCTTAACCTTTATACTTACACGCCATAAATTTCAAAACATTTCTCGATGGTCACTGAAAAGAATTATGAAACATATGACAATGTTATTTAACAGTTGCTACGCTGAGTTCATGCGCATGACGTTAATTTACAGCTAGCATTTTGCGATATATTATGTGTTTTGCATTATATTTTTTCTGTTTTGCAACATTTTTATAAAGTACTCCCATCTAATCTTAAATCAAAATGCCGCACTTCAAACTGCTTTGCGGCGCATCAATGGACTTCGTCAATGGGTCCTACGGGTTGAAAAACTGGTTTAAATGTTTAATTGTTTGACTACAGAATCTGTGGCCTGTTTGTCTGAAGTATTGCAGTAAGATGTTTTATCTTATGGCTGATTCTTTTCTATTTTTGTAAATATAATGGCATATACAATTCAGGCAACGATAACAAATTAATTTATTTCTGAAACATCATTTGCTACTGACTACATTCATTTTGACACAAATTGTAGGCATAAAATCACAGAAAAAAGTTTCAACAAATACTGCAACAGAGGTGTTCGCCTAACTCACAACTAAATGTATTCTCGCTAGTCGATTATAACCTGTAGTACGGACTGCTTGTTCTAAAAAATTCTGTTAATCACATTAGTAATTTTGGTATAGTACAAGATATAGTAACTTCCATCATTTACTAAACTTTCGAGCTTGTTCTTTTTTGTAGGAAAGATTGCACAACCATATCATTTCAGTGAAATCTAGTCTTACTAGCATTAACATTATAGCATCATTCCATTTTATCATCAAATAACTTCAGGTGTAAAGTCATGTATGATATAAATGATGTTTCTTAGTTTCTCTACATAGTCTGTGTAACAGTTTGTTGAGTGACTGTCATCTAGACGTGAGTAAAGACTGTCAATAACACTCTAAATTCACTACTAAACATCACTGATAACAGAATGTTGACTACAGCTTTATGTACTGCCATTTACTAACTGGTAAGTAGCTTGAGAAAAGACTGATACATTTACATATTTGCACAAACAAAGCTGATTAAAATTATGTTTCTAATTGGTATGAAATTAGTTCTTTGATGAGTTTATTCGTAGATTTTCTGCTTCCATATTATAAACAGCACATGCTTCTAACCATTTTTGAAATAGTCCGTTACAACCATAGTGTATTTATTCCTACAATTACTCTATGGGAGAGAACCAAACATACTGGCATCCACATAATGCACAATATCGATATAGCTATCCATGTAATTTTTTCCCTGGACCTTTATCCAGTCTCAGCACACCTCACACAATTTGCTTTAATTCTCTAGAAATATTCCAGAATCAAGCCTAATAGATGTATATCATTATTAATTTCAATAGCTTCTTAACATTTAAGTATCGAATCACAAGAAGGGAGTGGAGATGATAGAAAAATTCAGATATAGAGACTATGAAAGAGCCAATTGTATTTGTTGTTTCTGTCCACTGGTACCTTCTAATTTTCAAATAACAAGCCATTTCGTAGTCATAACAAATCCCACTGTCCTCATTACAGAAAGACTGATTTCTATGAGTGTTTTCTGCACTCTTATTAATCCACTGAATAATTTGATTTCGCCTAGTATATCTTGCCTGTGCATCTTTCAGCAGCTCTTTCGCCCTTGCTCGTCCCTGGAGGTTAAAAAAGTGCACATGCCACGACGTTTGGAGCGTTATTTTCAATATTCCTATAAATTACATTTTTACTACTTACGTCAATGAGATTGGCATGAAAACGTAGTTTATAATTTTTAATAATAATTTTAAAAATTATAAATGTTTTAATTTAAAAAAAATGTAAAGAAAAATATTAAGTATCGGTTTTTGTGTGTCACATAACACGTTCAGTCGTGTTATTGCTCAGTTTCAATTTTGTTACTCCCACCATACAATATGTACAAGTATATAACGAATTAGAAACTCGAATGGGAGATACAGTTTGGTTTGTTTTGAATTTCGTGCAAAGCTACACGAGGGTTATCTGCGCTAGCCGTCCCTAATTTAGCAGTGTAAAACTAGAGGGAATACAGTTAGTCATCCCCACCGACCGCCATCTTTTGGGCTGCTCTTTTACAAACGAAAAGTGGGATTGACAGTCACGTTATAACGCCCCCACGGCTGAAAGGGCGAGCATGTTTGACGCGACAGGGATGCGAACCCGCGACCCTCAGATTACGTGTCCCACGCCTTAACATGCTTGGCCATGCCGGGCCCTGGAGATAAAGATCATCTAAATTTAAAATAAGAACCTCCCACCTCTATGAGGTGCTGAGATATTATTATGTTTAACAAATCTCATAGAGTGGCTCCGCCCTTCACATCAATCATTTGAAAGTTCTTAACTAGTACCACCTACTATTGAGTAGCTCAAGTTTAAAACAAATAGAAAGAGAATTTTCCCTCTACGTAATTCTAACAGTTGTTTATAAGTGATTTGATGGCGAATGAAAGAATTTTGTCAGAACTAGATGTGTGATTAATAAGTCGTGCCTCTGAACAGGAATAGGATTTTTTCAACCCACATGTACTTCACTTGGAGACCCCACTAAATTACAGGAATTTTGAGGATATTAATACTGCAATTTGATGTGTTTTTTTTTCTAAAGTTATTGCTTAAAGTTTACAAAAATTATTATTTCTACATACCCCACCCTCATTAGGCTTAATGATAGTACGAATGCACGAGTACAGAATTTCGCAACACGGGTACGTACACTAAATCAATGTTTTGCACTGTATTTCTCATTTACTTTCTATGTTTTAAGAAATATAACTAAAAGTTAAACATTTATGAGTAAACAGTAATAAGTATATGTATATTTAAAGACATATTTGACGTACGCTAGCCGAAATAGTATACTCTTATAGGCCATTATATAGTTAGGCCTACTGCATTTGTGTGTTTCTAATTGTCTAAAGTCTAAACTGAGGTAACATTAAAACCACATTCGAAACTTGAGAACTTTAAAACAAGAGGGCAGTATTAAAAATATGTGCCCAAATAACCCCATCGTACATACATGCTACGAAATTCGACAGATATCAAACAGATAAGGAGAAGTTTGTTTGTTTAGAATCAAGTACAAAACTACACAATGGCTATCTGTACTCTGCCCACCACGAGTATCGAAATTCGGTTTTTAGAGGTTTAAGTCCGCAGACATATTACTGTTTTACTGGGTGTGTTTTTCTTATAGCAAAGCCACATCGGATTATCTGCTGATCCCACCGAGGTGAATCGAACCCCTGATTTTGCGTTGTAAATCTGGAGACATACCGCTGTACTTGCGTGATTTCGCTAGGAGGCAATGAGAAGCGGTACAGAAACACCTGCGAGGTAAATTGATTGGCGAGACTCAGAACCTACAAAGTTTATTGGACCAGCGCAACTTTGAATCATACAATAAATGTTTTCACACATTCTAATTGCAATTTTGTTAGCCTTGGAAATTTATTTTGTAAATGTTGTATGAAATATAAACCGCTTGGTACAATATTGTGTTCCTGGAGAAATGGCAAGTACTAATAAAACTTTTATGTTCTTGCTCTGTAGGTTGTATTACAGCATTATTTACAGTGGGTTTAACTTTAAGTGTTGAAAGTAAAATAAACACAGAAAATTCATTGGACATGTTTAACAGTTGAAACTCTCAGGGTACGAACTTCGAATCCTCTTGATTAGGGCCCGGCATGGCCAAGCGTACTAAGGCTTTCGACTCGTAATACGAGGGTCGCGGGTTTGAATCCCGGTTACACCAAACATGCTCGCTCTTTCAGCCGTGTGGACGTTATAATGTGACGGTCAATCCCACTATTCGTTGGTAAAAGAGTAACCTAAGAGTTGGCGGTGGGTGGTGATGACTAGCTGTCTAGAAGAAAGGAGACAGCTGTTCAATTTATTTCTGATATTTAGGTTTTTCTTTTCATTATATTTGATGAGTTTTCTACAGGCTGAAGAATGAAGTAATAAACGTAATAACAGAAAAATATAAAATTTTACTAAAAAAATTATATATTCACTTAAGAGGTTTTAGAAATTATACAAGTGAAATGTGAGATTTTTGAAATTTTAATCTCCAAATGAAATCACTTTGCTCTAGTACTAGTTAAAAAAAAGAATCGATAATTTCACGAAGAAATATTAATAAAAATACTTCGTTAAAAATCTTATTTTTATGTAAAAACCTTGTAATGTTTAGTGAAAGTCTAGCAAATTTTCTGAAGATACACCATATATAAATTAGAAGTTACTTGTATGTCAATTAGTTATGGTTACGTCCGATGGGACTAGGTAATGTCCGTAGATTAAGTGTTGTACCACATCACATGTGATTTTGACATCTTGAATGACACTCTGTTGTACGTTAGGTTGGTCGTCTTTAATATATTGTGCTTCCCTCTTATCTATATCTCATCAAGATATTAAAGTTATACTTCTGAAGATTATGGACACTTATTCCTATGTAGCCTTCTAAATTGCAAAAAACGTACAACTAACTTCAGTGTTGCGTATTTTGTGACTATACGACTAATAATAGAAATGACTGATGGCTCGATAACACTTAGCTAATCTTAACAAGTGGAACAACACCCCTTTTATGTAACATTCAATGTCTTAGTTTCACAAACAATAGCATGTTCTTTTCGATGTTGTAGTTATAATAACAGTGCTACAGGTCTATCGTGACAGGTATGGGTCAAAGGTCATGCCATATCACGTTTGTTGACTCGCACTTAAATTTCATTGAACTATAATTTTATTAATGTATTTTAACAAGTTTGGTATCAAATTGTGGATTATAATTCGTCTTTTTAGTATGATACATTAATTTATACCTTTATTTAAAAGTAAATATTAAAAAGAAATTCTACACATTAACTTCTGTGTGTCATGCTGTATGTCCAAGTACAAAGTCTGCAGTTTCTTACGAATTAGGAACTCAAATTACTGACAAGCTAGAATATCAACAAATAACCTACAATCTTCCTAGTTTGCTAAGGTATCGCTCATGTACCTATTCCAACACAGACCCTTCTACTCTCTTTCCATATTTGTAAACGCTACCTTATATATCTTATTTCTGTTTATGATATGTGGGTAATCAATCGAAAGCTCAGAATATCTTTCAACTGTGTTTTTTCTCAGACAGTATCAATTGTTATGACGTCGTACCAGTTTTGAGAAACAAATTATCAAAAGTTTAAAACGTATTTGTAAATAGGAAAATATATGTGCATATATAGATAGCGTATTATAACTGAAATGTGACTATATATTATGGCCTGGCATTACTAGGTAGTTAAGGCGCTCGAGTCATAATCTGAGGGTCACGGGTTCAAATCCTCGTCGCACCAAACATGCTCGCCCTTTAAGCCGTGAAGGCGTTATAATGTGACGTCAATCCCACTATTCGTTGGTAAAAGAATAACCCAAGAGTTGGTAATGAATGGTGGTGACAGATGTATAGTTGGATATTTGTATACCAGTTATTTCTCCGTGTAAGACAGATTCATACTTGAATGTTTGTGTATCACTTATTTTCTATGTTAGACATATCCACATTCAATTTTATAAGACAACAATAATAATATAATTATAATTCTTGACGTCAGAAAATTACGTTGGTGTATCAAATTTTGATATAAATGATGAAAATACCATGACCAGGGCGCATTCGAAAGATGGAACTTTTGTCTACAGGGCCAAACTGGGAATCTTAATATTATAATAAGAATAGTATTATATTATATCTACTTGGTATTTTTTATTGGGAATGGTTTTCGCTCGATTGTAAGTGCAGAACTCAGAAAAAAGTAAAACTTAATTATTCAATTTTAGCAATAATCGATATATTTTTATATCACTTTACTGTTTCGGGAGAAAACGTAATAGAACACTTTTGTACTCCTAGAAGAAACATGTAGAAAATAATATTATTTATTACCGAAGGCTATTAGATAAATAATTATAATAGTTATAAAAAAGCCATATATATATACACACAACCAAAAGTCATATGATAGACGTGAGGAAATTCTGAAAATTATAAAGCTTCACGACATATCACAAATATATACACAACAACATGTACAGCAGCTGCTACTTACGTTTCATGTCCAGAAGACGATTGTATTGCAATCTGTGTATTAAAATCTGTGGTTGTTTTTATCGGTTGAATATTTTGATGAAAGTAAAAATGATAAAATGTCGAATATATATTTTAAAATGTTATTTACACAACATAGTTAGCTTCTGTCATACATACCTCAGTATGATTTATTTACACTACGTAGTCACAAATATCTCAGTATGATTTATTTACACTACGTACTCACACATACCTCAGTATGATTAATTTACACTACGTACTCACACATACCACAGTATGATTTATTTACACTACGTAGTCACACCTGCCTCAGTATGATTTATTCTGCCTTTTATGATTAATTTCGGATATCTTTTGTAATATGTGTCAGAAAACACGCGTATATATTTCAAAAAGTAACAATATGGATTGTCAACAAAGAGTTCTCAGATCTTAAGTCACCTGGTTCTTCAAAAGTCACTGTTGATTATATTTTGCGTCAGTCATACATGCTTTTATATCTGTTCCAATGTTCAAAAATAAGGCATCAAATGCATATAGTAACAAGCTTCTGAATGCAACTTTTATAAAATTCTTGGGGTTTGGAGGAAAAGAATGTAAAGAGGGTAGTTTTGACATCTCCATGTGTTCCAAGCTTTTTTCCATAGAGATAGTTCTGCAAGCTTCGGAACAAATGATAATCTAATAGAGCAAGGTCTGGAGAATAAGGAGGTTAGGAAGTTTTTTCCAGTCTATCTCTCAATCTTTGCAGATGTAATCCTTGCTGGATGGGGCCGTGCATTATCCTGATGTAACACAACATCTTTACGAGTGATAACAGGCCTTTTTTCTTTCAGTGCAACATTGAAGCGCTCTAACTCTCGGAAGCAAAAGTCTGATGTAATCGTTACATTAAGTAGAAACAATTCAAAGTGGATCACAGATCAACAATATCCCACCAAACGCTTAACAAGACTTTCCTAGAGTGGAGAGTCAGTTTGGGCTGAGCTTTAGCCAGTTTACCTGCGGCGCTTAACATTTTTATAAAATATCCATTTTTCATCTCCAGTCACTAACCTGTCCAAAAAAGGTGAGTCACGTTCACGAGAGTGCAGAGAAGTGCAAATGTCCGCTCTTGCTCTAAGGCTGGGTTTTGTCAAATCATGGGAGACTCATTTTCCAAACGGTTGGAGATGACGGTGAACTGTTGAATGGGTTGAATTAAACTTCCATGCTAGTCCTTAAACTGTCACAGCACAATCTTCATCAAGTGCAGCCAGCAGCAAGTCATCATTAAACTCAACAGGACGACCTGCATGTGACACATCAGTTAAGCTGTAGTCACCTGAAGTGAACTTATGAAATTACCTTGGATGTTTACTTTCATTGAAAGACACCGAATCATAAACACCTTGAATGGTTCATGTAGTTTCTGCTGTACTATTGCCTTTTCTGAACTCATAAAGTATTATATGCCTAATGTGCTCCTCATACACATCCATCTTCATAAGGGTTTATTTGATTAATGATCTGAAAAAGTGGAGTTGGATTAGTTTCTTTCTGTTTGATTTGTTTGGAATTTCGCGCAATGCTATACAGGGGTTGTCTGCGCTAGCCATCCCTAATTTAGCAATGTAAGACTAGATGGAAGGCAGCTAGTTATCAGTACCCACCGCCAACTCTTGGGCTACTCTGTTGCCAATGAACAGTGGGATTGAGCGTCACATTATAACGTCCCCATAGCTGAAAGAACGAGCATTCGAACCCACGACCCTCGAATTACGAGTCGAGTGCCTTAACCACCTGGCCATGCCGGGCCCATACATGATGTAAATGAGCTGATTATCTGCTGATCCCACCGACGTGAATCGAACCCCTGATTTTGCGTTGTAAATCTGGAGACATACCGCTGTACTTGCGTGATTTCGCTAGGAGGCAATGAGAAGCGGTACAGAAACACCTGCGAGGTAAATTGATTGGCGAGACTCAGAACCTACAAAGTTTATTGGACCAGCTCAACTTTGAATCATACAATAAATGTTTTGACACATTCTAATTGCAATTTTGTTAGCCTTGGAAATTTATTTTGTAAATGTTGTATGAAATATAAACCGCTTGGTACAATATTGTGTTCTTGGAGAAATGGCAAGTACTAATAAAACTTTTATGTTTTTCACGTGTGTTCTTGCTCTGTAGGTTGTATTACAGCATTATTTACAGTGGGTTTAACTTTAGGTGTTGAGAGTAAAATAAACACAGAAAATTCATCGGACATGTTTAACAGTTGAAACTCTCAGGGTACGAGCTTTGAATCCTCTTGATTAGGGCCGGCATGGCCAGGCGTGCTAAGGCTTTCGACTCGTAATACGAGGGTCGCGGGTTCGAATCCCGGTTACACCAAACATGCTCGCTATTTCAGCCGTGTGGGCGTTATAATGTGACAGTCAATCCCACTATTCGCTGGTAAAAGAGTAACCTAAGAGTTGGCGGTGAGTGGTGATGACTAGCTGCCTAGAAGAAAGGGGACAGCTGCTCATTTTATTTCTGATATTTAGGTTTTTCTTTTCATTATATTTGATGAGTTTTCTACAGACTGAAGAATGAAGTAATAAACGTAATAACAGAAAAATATAAAATTTTACTAAAAAATTATATATTCACTTAAGAGGTTCTAGAAATTATACAAGTGAAATGTGAGATTTTTGAAATTTTAATCTCCAAATGAAATCACTTTGCTCTAGTACTAGTTAAAAAAAAGAATCGATAATTTCACGAAGAAATATTAATAAAAATACTTCGTTAAAAATCTTATTTTTGTGTGAAAACCTTGTAATGTTTAGTGAAAGTCTAGCAAATTTTCTGAAGATACACCATATATAAATTAGAAGTTACTTGTATGTCAATTAGTTATGGTTACGTCCGATGGGACTAGGTAATGTCCGTAGATTAAGTGTTGTACCACATCACATGTGATTTTGACATCTTGAATGACACTCTGTTGTACGTTAGGTTGGTCGTCTTTAATATATTGTGCTTCCCTCTTATCTATATCTCATCAAGATATTAAAGTTATACTTCTGAAGATTATGGACACTTATTCCTATGTAGCCTTCTAAATTGCAAAAACGTACAACTAACTTCAGTGTTGCGTATTTTGTGACTATACGACTAATAATAGAAATGACTGATGGCTCGATAACACTTAGCTAATCTTAACAAGTGGAACAACACCCCTTTTATGTAACATTCAATGTCTTAGTTTCACAAACAATAGCATGTTCTTTTCGATGTTGTAGTTATAATAACAGTGCTACAGGTCTATCGTGACAGGTATGGGTCAAAGGTCATGCCATATCACGTTTGTTGACTCGCACTTAAATTTCATTGAACTATTATTTTATTAATGTATTTTAACAAGTTTGGTATCAAATTGTGGATTATAATTCGTCTTTTAGTATGATACATTAATTTATACCTTTATTTAAAAGTAAATATTAAAAAGAAATTCTACACATTAACTTCTGTGTGTCATGCTGTATGTCCAAGTACAAAGTCTGCAGTTTCTTACGAATTAGGAACTCAAATTACTGACAAGCTAGAATATCAACAAATAACCTACAATCTTCCTTGTTTGCTAAGGTATCGCTCATGTACCTATTCCAACACAGACCCTTCTACTCTCTTTCCATATTTGTAAACGCTACCTTATATATCTTATTTCTGTTTATGATATGTGGTTAATCAATCGAAAGCTCAAAATATCCTTCAACTGTGTTTTTTCTCAGACAGTATCAATTGTTATGACGTCGTACCAGTTTTGAGAAACAAATTTTCAAACTGGTAAGTTCTTAAAAAAATACAGTATTTTTGATAAGTTATAATGTTTTATAAAAAGTAAGTTTAAAACGTATTTGTAAATAGAAAAATATATGTGCATATATAGGTAGCGTATTATAACTGAAATGTGACTATATATTATGGCCTGGCATTACTAGGTAGTAAAGGCGATCGAGTCATAATGTGAGGGTCACGGGTTCAAATCTTCGTCGCACCAAACATGATCGCCCTTTAAGCCGTGAAGGCGTTATAATGTGACGTCAATCCCACTATTCGTTGGTAAAAGAATAACCTAAGAGTTGGCAATAATGGTGATGACTAGTTGCCTTGCCTCAAGTTTTACACTGCTTAATTAGGGACGGCTAGCGCATGTAGTCCTCGTGTCGCTTTGCGCGAAATTCGAAACACAAACAAACTGTATATTGCAAAAAAAAAAAAACAACAAAAAACTAGTATACTAAGACAGGTTGCTTTGTATAGGACAGTTTTATATTCTTGAATACGATAACATCAATGCACGTGAGCAGCGTAACTGCAATTTCCATAACTTTAGCCACGCACTACTGACAGGCCAATATACTAAAAGTAACATATATAAATGTATAATGTTATGAAATTTAAGATATTTAGATTAAACATTTTTGTTTTCATATTATTATATGTAGTTTTCCTAAGAAAAACAACATAATTTATATTTATTTCCTAATTTTTTATGCAGGTTACGAAGTCTGTCAAATTGAACCAACCAGTATGAAGATAAAGTAGTGAAAATAACAGATAAATATAAAGTTTGTTCGATAAAAATGATGTTCATAATTACCTGGGGATTATAAAGATTTTGTACGTAAAATCTGAAAATGTTCTGATCCTTAAAAATATTTTTAATCTTAAAATCAAAATTATTTTGCATGTTGAACAGTCAACATCCTGGTAACGAAAAAAATACAAGAAAATCTTTAATTAAAAGATCTTAATATTTAATTGAAAATCGCATATTTTGTTTTAAAATGCTTGGCAGTGTGTACCAATATACTGTCAAATATTGCAAAGATATGCTTACATTATCAAAAAATTATAGTATAATTACTTTTATGGTTACGAGCTAAATAAATTTCACCCAACCTTTACTGGAAGGGCTATCTGCAAAATTACCACCATCTGTACCTAATGAGTGGACCTTCAAGAATTCAAAATATGAACACAGAGTACTGATCAATTCTTTCTTTCAGTTTGTTGAATGCTTATCCAGAATCAAGATACGAATCAATGTTATTTGGGTTTTCAAGTAATTTGCGTGGAGGATTTAAAAGAATTATCATAGTAAGAGCATGTTATAAGAAATCCACTTATCTTCCACAAGTTCATATAGACTGTGAAGCTGTTTGAAACTATATGTTCTCAAGACGGTTTGTATGGGTATTAAATCTTTAATTAAAATAAAGTACTCAACAATTTTTTGACCTTCTTAGGTCATCTTCGCAAGCAAGCTAATCAAACCTATATAGAATTCGCCCACGAAAACTATGTTTATTTTGATCGATGGTATAACTCTAAGCATATTGGTAACAGTTTTGACAAATTAAGACAGTTATATCTAATTGACATAACCTAACATCGAACTGCAACGCCCCCTACAATCCTGTACCCGTTTATACTCTCATCCCTACGACATATGTCCAGCAATGGTCACTTACAACTAATCTCTTTCTTAACCTGAAGATGACCTAGGAAGGTCGAAACGTTGTTCTCTCCTTGTCAGTAAAAGTTTTAATACCCATACCAGCAGTTCTGAGATGCATTTTTATTTCAAGTGGATTTCTCGACATCAAGATCTATAGATAGATTTTAGTATATCACTTGGTTTCTATGTCAAATAAAGCTATAGATGTATGTTTGTCTATCACTTATTTTCCGAGGTCGGACAGACCTACAGTTGGAAGTTTGTGTATCAATTCTTTCTCTACATCAGAGAGATCTATGTTTGCTTGTCACTTGTATTTCTATGCCAGCGTAAATTATATTTGCATTTTTGTTTATCAGATGGAATTTTGTGTATCTCTTATTTTATTTTCGTCAGACAGATCCACCCTTGGATGTTGGTGTATCACTTGTTTTATATATCAGACAAACCTATAGTTGTATGCTTGTGCATGACTTATTTTCCTGTGTTTGACAAATCTATTTTTACATGTATGTCCATCACATAATTTTCTAATTGAGACATATCCATATTTAGATATTTGTGTATTACTTCTTTTCTATGCCAGACAGACTCATACTTGGAAGTGTGTGTAACACTTGGCTTTCAATGTCAGACAGACCTACAGCTGGATATTTGAGTTTCACTTGTTTATCTACTTCGAAGAGATCTATTCATGGATGTTCGTGTGTCACTTCTTTTTTATGTCATGCAGATCTATACTTAACTATCAGACAGACCTAAGGTTGGATGTTTGTGCATCACTTACTTTTCTATGTCTTAAGGACCTATAGTTCAATGTGTATGTATCACTTTTTTTCTATATCAGACAAACCTATAGTTTTATGTTTGTGTTTTATTTGTTTTTCTATGTCATGGAGAGCTATAGTTGTTTGTCTGTATATCATTATTTTTTTATATTAGACAGTCCTCCTGTTATATGTGAATGTGTCACTAACTTTTTTTCTATGCAGACAGACCCATATTAGATGGTTTTGTATCACTTCTCTTTTTATGTCAGACAGCTGTATAGTTGGATATTTGTGTACCAGTTATTTCTATGTGTAAGACAGATTCATACTTGAATGTTTGTGTATCACCTGTTGTTCTATGTCTGACGGACATAGATGTTTGTGTATCGCTTGTTTTTTATATCAGACATATCCACATTCAATTTTAAAAGACAACAATAATAATATAATTATAATACGTTCCTCACGTCAGACAATCACGTAGGTTCATCAAATTTTGATTTAAATGATGAAAATACCATGACCAGGGCGCATTCGAAAGATGGAACTTTTGTCTACAGGGCCAAACTGGGAATCGTAATATTATAATAAGAATAGTATTATATTATATCTACTTGGTATTTTTTATTGGGAATGGTTTTCGTTCGATTGTAAGTGCAGAACTCAGAAAAGAATAAAACTTAATTATTCAATTTTAGCAATAATCGATATATTTTTATATTACTTTACTGTTTCGGGAGGAAACGTAATAGAACACTTTTGTACTCCTAGAAGAAACATGTAGAAAATAATATTATTTATTACCGAAGGCTATTAGATAAATAATTATAATAGTTATAAAAAAGCCATACATATATACACACAACCAAAAGTCATCTGAAAGACGTGAGGAAACTCTGAAAATTATAAAGCTTCACGACATATCACAAATATAAACACAACTACATGTACAGCAGCTGCTACTTCCGTTTCATGTGCAGAAGACGATTGTATTGCATATCAAGTGTATTAAAATCTGTGGTTGTTTTTATCGGTTGAATATTTTCATGAGAGTAAAAAAGATAAAATGTCGAATATATATTTTAAAATGTTATTTACACTACGTAGTTAGCTTCTGTCACACATACCTCAGTATGATTTATTTACACTACGTAGTCACACATACCTCAGTATGATTTATTTATACTACGTAGTCACACATACCTCAGTATGATTTATTTACACTACGTACTCACACATACCACAGTATGATTTATTTACACTACGTACTCACACATATCTCAGTATGATTTATTTACACTACGTAGTCACACCTGCCTCAGTATGATTTATTCTGCCTTTTATGATTAATTTCGGATATCTTTTATAATATGTGTCAGAAAACATGCGTATGCATTTCAAAAAGTAACAATATGGATTGTCAACAAAGAGTTCTGAGATCTTAAGTCACCTGGTTCTTTAAAAGTCACGGTTGATTATATTTTGCGTCAGTCATACATGCGTTCATATCTGTTCCAATGTTTAAAGATAAGGCATCAAATGCATATAGTAACAAGTTTCTGAATGCAACTTCTATACAATTCTTGAGGTTTGGAGGAATAGAATGTAGAGAGGGTAGTTTTGACATCTCCATGTGTTCCAAGCTCTTTTCCATGGAGATAGTTCTGTAAACTTCGGAACAAATGATAATGTGATAGAGCAAGGTCTGAAAAATAAGGAGAATGTGGAAGTCTTTTTCCAGTTTAGCTCTCAATCTTTGCAGATG
The DNA here is from genome assembly GCF_004210375.1 of Tachypleus tridentatus. Taxonomy (NCBI): domain Eukaryota; kingdom Metazoa; phylum Arthropoda; class Merostomata; order Xiphosura; family Limulidae; genus Tachypleus; species Tachypleus tridentatus. The sequence continues at coordinate 15,955,804 of NC_134825.1, read as the reverse complement.
TAATCCTTGCTGGATGGGGCCGTGCATTATCCTGATGTAACACAACATCTTTACGATTGATAACAGGCCTTTTTTCTTTCAGTGCAACATTCAAGCGCTCTAACTGTTGGAAACAGAAGTCTGATGTATTCGTTACATTAAGTAGCAACAACTCAAAGTGAATCACAGATCAACAATATTCCACCAAATGTTTAACAAGACTTTCCTAGGGTGGAGTCTTAGTTTGGGCTGTGCTTTAGCCAGTTTACCTGCGGCGCTTAACATTTTTTGTAAAATATCCATTTTTCATCTCCAGTCACTAACCTGTTCAAAAAAGGTGAGTGACGTTCACGAGAGTGCAGAGAAGTGCAAATGTCCACTCTTGCTCTAAGGCTGGGTTTTGTCAAGTCATGGGAGAGTCATTTTCCAAACGGTTGGAGATGACGGTGAACTGTTGAACGGGTTGAATTAAGCTTCCATGCTAGTTCTTAAACTGTCACAGCACAATCTTCATCAAGTGCAGCCAGCAGCAAGTCATCATTAAACTCAACAGGACGACCTGCATGTGACACAACAGTTAAGCTGCAGTCACCTGAAGTGAACTTATGAAATTATTTTGAACGTTTATTTTCATTGAAAGACTTCGCACCATAAACACCTTGAATGCTTCATGTAGTTTCTGCTGTACTATTGCCTTTTCTAAACTCATAAAGCAGGGGTGTGCAACAGGCGGCCCGCGGGCCACAACCCGGCCCGCCAAGCCATTTAGTGTGGCCCTAGTTGTTGTAATCTAACCATGTGGCCTGATCTGTAATCCAACGCAAATGGAATATTTTTAAAAGCATCGATCCTACGGGATTCCCAGGCTTCGACTCGACAACTTCTAAAATTATCTTTGCTAGAGAGGAGCAGGCCGAATTGGATTGGTCGGCCTCCTTAGGGCATGAATAGGTGACGTGCACTAGCACTATTGTCTACGACTCAACGTCATGTCCTGAACCTCGCCTTCGCCCGCTGGCGACAATTTTCCCTAACCTCTGCTGTCCGTCATTCATTATTGGTGAAAATTTTATTACCTTTTACAATTACTACAAGAGATTGAAGGTAAATTGATTATTATTTTGCATATTGTTGTGACTTTACTGAATTTATTAAAGTTTTTGCTTTGAGATGCATCTGATTCTATGTACAGTGTGATTTCGTTATTCGCGGGGGTTACGTTCTTTACCCTCCCGCGAATAGCGAAAAACCGCGAATATTGGATGCAGTTTTAAAACGTATATGTATGCGATTATATACTATATGAAATGCTTCCCAAACACTAATGATACTTATACTCATTGATGCAATAATAATGTAGCAATATTGCATACTGTTATGTATTTCACTAAACTGTACCGTGCGTTACCGGGCTGTGCTTTGCCGTTTGCGTTGTTGGGGAAGCTGAGGCAGTCAGCCAATAGCAGTCCAATCTTGTTTGGTGAAGACGACAATTGATAAAAACGGCTTGATTGAGTAAATACAACAGAAATCTCCTCGAAAAGCCCTTTCAGTCTCTGTGACCTACAAAAACGCAGTTCGCGCATAACCCGCGAATATGCGGGGCCGCGAATGGCGAACTGCGAATAGGCGAGGTCACACTGTATTTTGCTATTCTCAATTAATTTAAGTACCGGAAGGCTATGATCGGGATGCCAATTTAGAAACATGTGTTTCTGTCCATAAGAGGTTCCATGTGTAAATAAATTCTATGTTTTTTCTACTTTGCTATTTTCGTGAGAATAATTTTTGTTTTGATTTCAGGGCTAGTAAAATGTCAGCAGTTAAGAAACGAAAATTGATGATGAGGGAAGGTTATTCAACAGTGAATGGTGCACAAAATATCTTGTTGTCCCACATAATCAAAGTGTTGTCTGCCTCGTCTGTCAAACTACAATTGCAGTCATGAAAGAGTACAATATTAAGCGACATTACGCAACTAAGCACTCCTCCCAGTTTGATGAAATTGTTGGTCAGGCACGAAAGGACAAAATTGAACATTTAAAAACATCCATTGAAAAGCAACAAGGTGTTTTTACCACTTTCAAGAAAAATTCAGAACTGGTGACAAAACTGAGTTTTAAGCTTTGTGAATGTATGGCAGAAAAGGGAAAGCCTTTCAGTGATGGAGAATTTATTAAAATTGTTTAACAATATTCACAGAATATGCATGTCCAGAGAAAAAATATTTGGTGGAGCAAACTAGCCTTTCCCGCTTTACTGTCTCACGCAGGACAAAAGATCTTTCAGAGGACATCAAAGAAACTTTGAAAGAGAGATTGAATTCGTGTGAAGCTTTCAGTCTGGCTTTGGATGAAAGCACTGATATCAATGACACATCCCAACTTGTCATTTTCATCAGAGCTGTTACTGCAGGCTTTGATGTTTTCGAAGAGTTTTTAGATATGGCAAGCCTTTCCTCCACAACCACAGGACAGGATATTTGTGAACAAGTGCTTAAGGTTGTAGAAAAGTTTGAACTGAATCCTTATAAATTATGTGGTGTTACAACAGATGGTGCTCCTTCCATGACAGGTAGGACAAATGGATTCACCAAGAAATTTCTAACTGCAATTGGAGCACAAGACGTAGTTGTAAGCCATTGCATTATTCACCAAGAGAGCTTGTGCACCAAAGTTCTGGATTTTGCAGAAGTCATGAAAAATGTCGTCCAATGCGTAAATTATATTCGAACACGAGGATTAAATCATCGACAATTTAAAACTTTTTTAGATGAGCTGGACAGTGAGTATTCAGATGTTTTGTACTTCTCTGCTGTACGTTGGCTAGTAGAGCTGCTACTTTGAAGAGATTCTGGAATCTGCGAGAGGAGATAAAGTTCTTCATGGAGAGCAAACGTCAGAATGTGGACTTCTTGAGCAATGAGAACTGGCTGAATGACTTAGCATTCCTCACAGACATTACACAGCATCTGTCTGATTTAAACTTAAAACTACAAGGGAAAAGTCAACTTGTGAATGAGTTGTTTGAGCATATTTGTGCTTTTGAGAAGAGATTGGAACTTTTCCAGGTTCAGTTGAGAAGAGCCATATTGACCCATTTTACATGTCTTGCAACCAGGAAACTGGAATTTCCTAATCTGGATTGCACCAAATATGGAACCAGTGTACAAAAGTTGCGTGATGAGTTTGCAAACAGATTTCCAGATTTCAGACAAACTGAAATTAGATTGAAATTGTTCGCTCAACCTTTTTTGATTTGGCAGTGGAAGAGAGTCCTGATGATTGCCAAATGGAACTCATTAAACTGCAGGCTGACATGGACACTAAAAGGAAATTCTCTGAAAACAGTTTGCTAGACTTTTACAAACTCTGTGTACGTGAAAAGTTTCCCAATTTGTCCCGTCATGCACAAAGAATTGCCTCCCTTTTTGGTAGCACCTACTGCTGTGAGCAATTTTTCTCCAAAATGAAGCTCATCAAAACCAAATGTTGATGAACATTTGACCAGTCAGTTAAGAGTGGCAACCACTTCTGTCAAAGCTGATATTGACAAGCTCTGCAAGGACTCTAAATTTCAAGTGTCGCACTAAAATGATCACTCATGCAAAAATATAAAATATTATTGCTTGCATTTTGAGAATTTTTTTTAATTTATTGTGCATGTACACGAATAAGCTTGTTTTTTAAGTGGCCCCGCTTGATTGATGAAGTTGGTTATATGGCCCACCGACGAAAAATGTTGCACACCCCTGTCATAAAGTATTATATGCCTAATGTGCTCCTCATACACATCCATCTTCATAAGGGTTTATTTGATTAATGATCTGAAAAAGTGGAGTTGGATTCTTTCTGTTTGATTTGTTTTGAATTTCTATACAGGGGTTGTCTGCGCTAGCCATCCCTAATTTAGCAGTGTAAGACTAGAGGGAAGGCAGCTAGTCATCACCACCCACCGCCAACCCTTGGGCTACTCTTTCGCTTCCATGGCTGAAAGAGAGAGCATTCAAACCCACGACTCTCGAATTACGAGTCGAGTGCCTTAACCACTTGGCCATTCCGGGCCCATACATGATGTAAATGAGCCTAAGTATGACTCATCTCTAAATATGTACTATAAGTCAAGTAAATATGTCACCTATTGCTATAAGTATCTAATTCATCATATTGTAGTTTTATCATATAGAGTATTAAAATAGTATTTACGTAAATACGCATAAAATAATCCAACAACATGAAGAACATTGGAGTATGTGGACTATTTGTATAACGAGTGTGTCCTAGTATAAATAATGAACGTTCCAACAAGTACATGGCCCTGATCTCTAGAGATTTTGATTTCACATTAGTGAACATTTGTGAAACTGTTCCCCTTGTGTTTAACATTTAATTGTGGCCTCAAACATAAAATATTAATAACACAACAAATGCGGGAGTAAGATGTCAGGGTTGTACCTGACCCTCCCAGGTTCACTCAAAGGACCTAAATAGCAATAAATAGAAAGAGCGAATATATTTATATTATGCACAGAGCAAATTCACATATCACTGCAGAAAGTAGCAGTAGAAGAACGTATGGAACATGATTAGAAGTGTGATCTAATAGTTTTGGTAAATCATCGGATCCAAAGAAATAACGTTAATGAAAGAGGAGCAGGAAGAATAAATAAAGCTGTTAAGTAGTTTTGTAATTGGGGGTAACTTTTGAAACTGACAACATACATGAACCTATGAAGAAATATAATCGTCAACATTTGCACTGGACATAACACCTAGAGACACAGACTGAACAGTTTGTTATTTTCAATAACGATCTGCCGCCAGCTGAAAGTTAAAGAAGGGTTGAATAGGCTCAAACATAATTAATAATAATAAAGCTGTCAAATTGTGTCCTGTCACGAATAAAGTTTCCGGAAATGATATAAATATACCTTCTGTACAAAAAGGGAACATTTCTTAAAAACAAAAATCCAAATTATTAAACAAACAGTTTGTATACGAATATTCCATTCTGGTTCCCATAGGAACATGGAGTAATTGTCATTAAACTTAAATATATTTAGATTCAGTAGAAGTTGTAAAATTTTATCAGTGAAAGGTACAAGTATAACTCGTCCATCAAGAAAGAACTTGAGAGGTTTTAAGCCTTCAATGTAAAGATTAAATATGTAAAGAGATATTACATTACCCGTGAAGATTAATAACAATTTGCAGGAACCTTAATTTATGTACGATAAGATAAAGAATGTTATCAATAAAATTAGAAATCAGTTTTGTGCAACACTTGTACACAAACATGATGGGCCTATCTGAAATCTTAGGTTTATGGATCTTGGTTAGTACAAAAAAGATAGACATTCTAGGATCTTATAAACTAAAGTTTCGCCCTTCGTCGGTTAGTCTGTTTATGGTGTCGGCTCTTTGAGTTTGCGTACAACGGTGAATTCCATCACATGTAAAATTAGGTGTCGGATAAATGTCTCCAGCTTCATCTATGTATAGTTCATAGCTCCAAACTACATTAGCGCCTCCTTCGTCAGTAATTGTAATAGCAATGTGAAATCGTGGGTTACATATAGTTTTATGTTCCTTCAGCTCAAGCTATCGTAAAGAGGTAATGAATATCGGCTACTCTGTTCCCTCAACATCAGAACTCTTAGAATAATTATTCACACTTGAACTAATTTGTGCACTTAATAAAACTCATGGAACCCATTTGTATTCGCTGTCGTTTGGTATAACGCTACACACTATATTACATGTACTCTGCTCACCATGGGGACCAAAACCTTTAACTTAATGCTGAGCCACTTGGAGGTGGACAAGAAGTAGATAAAATAAGTCGAGTCTTGTGTAAATATTAAAAGTTAAACGTGAAAAGTTCATAATGTGTTTAATGACAATGATATATCTCAGAAAGTTAGAATATTCGCAAGTGTGTCAAATGCCAGACAATAGTACCGTAAAATTGAGTATTCATGACAAGATTTTAAATTAACGAGAGGTAAAACCAATGATTGTTAATACATTAACTCCATTCACTATAACCCTAAATAATTACCAAAATAACTAAAGTGTGGATGTAGATTTTGAAAGGTCACAATGTTCTGTAAACTTTATACAACTTTAATCAGTAACACGAATACTGTTCAATTTCCCACCAAAATAAATGATTTTTTTAAAAATGTAACAGAAGAAGTCTTGTTTGTTAAAAATCACAGACTTTACGAGCTCTTTCTAAGAAGTATTGTAAAGGTAAGCAAATTCTAATATAACTAATTGTTTTGTTTTTGAATTTCGCACAAAGCTACACGAGAGCTATCTGCGCTAGCTGTCCCTAATTTAGCAGTGTAAGACAAGGCAGCCAGTCATCACCACCCATAGCCAACTCTTGGGCTACTCTTTTACCAACGAATAGTTTGATTGATCGCAACTTTATAACGCCCCCACGGATGAAAAGGCGAACATGTTTGGTGCGACGGGTATTCGATCCCACGACCCTCAAATTACGAGTCGCACGCCTTAACCCACTTGGCCATGCCGGGCAAATATAACTAATATGCCGTAAGTAGTGCATACTATAACATAACTTATCTACAATATTCGTATTTGGAAATGGAACATTCATAACTGCAAATTTGAACGTGTCCATGTTATTAAAAATGTTAACTTGAATATTTGTTTTATGATCCTGATACCTAGTTTGGTTTGGTTTGTTTTGAATTTCGTGCAAAGCTACACGAGGGCTATCTGCGCTAGCCGTTCCTAATTTAGCAGTGTAAGACCAGAGGGAATACAGCTAGTCATCCCCACCGAACGCCATCTTTTGGGCTACTCTTTTACCAACGAATAGTGGGATTGACCGTCACATTATAATGCCCCCACGGCTGAAAGGGCGAAAATGTTTGGCGCGAAGGGGATTCGAGCCCGCGTCCCTCAGATTACGAGTCGCACGCCTTAACACGCTTGGCCATACCGGGCCGACAAGACTTTATAAACAGAATCTGACAGCATGGAACTAACTCATTTTGGATATCAATAAGAGATGAATATCCTCTGCTAAGTGCTAAGCCTCAGTGAACCTGAATTCCGTGTGATAAAAAACAAGTACCGCGCGAAAATCAGTGTGGAACAGGAAATGAGAGTGTTGGTGTCCAATCAGATTCCAAGGTAAGCTGTGCAGTACCCAGTAGGCGCACACATCCCATTAGTAATTGTGGTTGTTTAAAAATGAAATAAAAGTATTGTTTTTACCTTCAATTTACGTGTATTATTCTTTCAGACGGCTACAACGTTGTTAGAAGATAAATAGTTACTAAGTTTTAAGTTGTTTGGACCTAACGACTTCATAAATGGAATTGTTAGGTTTTTTTTCCTTTTTGCCTAAGGTGAGACAAATTGCTGAGACACTAAGGGTGCTGTGAACCGAAACAGTTTTGGACACGCTGGTAAAAGGAATGGTGCCTAAGTTAAGTGTAGTCAAATTAACATTTTTAAGCAGAACCTAACAACAGAAAGAGTGTTTATCATTTTAACTGTTGTGTTGATTATTCTATTTAGAAACGATAATCGATAATAATTAGGAAAAATAACAGATGCTTATATAGAACAACAATAATAATTAGGAGCAACGGTGGACAATAATTACGAAGAGCAATAGATAATAATTAGAAACACCAGCGAATAATAATTAAAACCAACAATGGATAATAAATAGGACCGTCAATGGAAAATAATTAAAACCAACAACTGTTAATAATTAGGAACAACAAGGGATTTCTTTTTTTTACCGAGGGTTAGATCCGCTAATTACAGGAGATTTAACAAGGAAACTTCTAAAGTGGTATTTATTTGAATGCTATTCTAGTTGTGTGCCAATTAATGTGACTGGATAAACTTAATAAAATTGAAACAATTTCTTATTACCAACAAACAAAAAAGTAACGTATATTTTTGTGTAAACAAAAATTCATTTTCTACTGGGTTGTTATTAAGTCTGTAACCTCCTTTATTTCAATATAGATCTTTGCAGAACTAATACATGACTAGCTTAAAGTATAATCTTTAATTGAAGAACTCGAAGTATAAATGAACCAAGAAATCATATTTGAATTAAACAGATAAATTTAGTTTCTGTGGCTAACCGGATAGGGCTAGTGGCGCAATGGATAACGCGTCTGACTACGGATCAGAAGATTCCAGGTTCGAATCCTGGCTGGCTCGATTAAGCGTTGCAATTTTAGGTCCGGCATGGCCAAGCGTGTTAAGGCGTGCGACTAGTGATCTGAGGTTCGCATCCCGGTCGCGCCAAACATACTCGCCGTTTCAGCCGTGGGAGCGTTATAATGTGACGGTCAATCCCACTATTTGTGCTAAAAGGGTAGCCCAACATTTGGCGGTGGGTGGTGATGACCAGTTACCTTCCGTCTAGTCTTACACTTCTAAATTAGGGGCGGCATATAGTCCTCGTGTCACTTTGCGCGAAATTCGAAACACAAACAAACTGTATATTGCAAAACAACACTAGTATACTTAGACAGGTTGCCTTTATAAAGGACAGTTTTATATTCTTGAATACGGTAACATCATTGCACGTGAGCAGCGTAACTGCAATTTCCATAGCTTTAGCCAGGCACTAATGACTGGCCAATATACTAAAAGTAACATGTATATTGTTATGATATTTAGATTAAGCATTTCTGTTTTTATGTCGTCACATGTAGTTCTCCTAGGAACAACAACATAATTTATATTTATTCCCCAATTTTTTATGCAGGTTACGAAATCTATCAAATTGAACCAACCCGTATGAAGATAAAGTAGTGAAAATAACAGATAAATATAAAGTTTGTTTGATAAAAACGACGTTCATAATTACCTGGGGATTATAAAATTTTGTACGTAAAATCTGAAAATGTTCTGATCCTTAAAAATATTTTAAATCTTAAAATCAAAATTATTTTGTATGTTGAACAGTCAACATCCTGGTAACGAAAAAAATACAAGAAAATCTTTAATTAAAAGATCTTAATATTTAATTGAAAATGGCATATTTTGTTTTCAAAAGCTCGGCAGTGTGTACCAATAAACTGTCAAATATTGAAAAGATATGCTTACATTATCAAAAAATTATAGTATAATTACTTTTATGGTTACGAGCTGAGTAAATTTCACCCAACCTTTACTGGAAGGGCTATCTGCAAAATTACCACCATCTGTACCTAATGAGTGGATCTTCAACAATTCAAAATATGAACACAGAGTACTGATCAATTCTTTCTTTCAGTTTGTTGAATGCTTATCCAGAATCAAGATACGAATAAATGTTATTTGGGTTTTCAAGTAATTTGCGTGGAGGATTTAACAGAATGATCATAGTAAGAGGATGTTATAAGAAATCCACTTATCTTCCACAGGTTCACATAGACTGTGAAGCTGTTTGAAACTATATGTTCTCAAGACGGTTTGTATGGGTATTAAATCATTAATTAAAATAAAGTACACAACAATGTTTTGACCTTCTTAAGTCATTTTCGCAAGCAAGCTAATCAAACCTATATAGAATTCGCCCACGAAAACTATGTTTATTTTGATCGATGGTATAACTCTAAGCATATAGGTAACAGTTTTGAAAAACTAAGACAGTTATATCTAATTGACATAACCTAACATCCAACTGCACCGCCCCTTACAATCCTGTACCCGTTTATACTCTCATCCCTAAGACATATGTCCAGCAATGGTCACTTGCAAATCCTCTCTTTCTTAACCTGAAGATGACCTAGGAAGGTCGAAACGTTGTTCTCTCCTTCTCAGTAAATGTTTTAATACCCATACCAGCAGTTCTGAGATGCATTTTTATTTCAAGTGGATTTCTCGTCATCAAGATCTATAGATAGATTTTAGTGTATCACTTGGTTTCTATGTCAGATAAAGCTATAGTTTTATATTTGTGTTTCACTTGTTTTTCTATGTCATGGAGAGCTATAGTTGTTTGTCTGTATATCATTAATATTGATATTAGACAGTCCTCCTGTTATATGTGAATGTGTCACTATTTTTTTTTCTATGCAGACAGACCCATACTAGATGGTTTTGTATCACTTCTCTTTTTATGTCAGACAGCTGTATAGTTGGATATTTGTGTACCAGTTATTTCTATGTGTAAGACAGATTCATACTTGAATGTTTGTGTATCGCTTGTTTTTTTATATCAGACATATCCACATTCAATTTTAAAAGACAACAATAATAATATAATTATAATACGTTTCTCACGTCAGACAATCACGTAGGTTCATCAAATTTTGATTTAAATGATGAAAATACCATGACCAGGGCGCATTCGAAAGATGAAACTTTTGTCTACAGGGCCAAACTGGGAATCTTAATATTATAATAAGAATAGTATTATATTATATCTACTTGGTATTTTTTATTGGGAATGGTGAAGTTGATAAATAAAGGTGATAAGTGAGGGGTTAACAGAGAGAATGGTCATAGGATGTCAGAAGTGAAGTTAATAAATAAAGCTGATATGTGAGGGGTTAACAGAGAGAAAGGTCATAGGATGTCAGAAGTGAAGTTACACAAAAGATAATTTTTCGTACAAACCAAGTGAAGAGATTGTACCTGCAGTATAAGTAACACATCATTCTTCGCGTTCACATAAACAACAGTCTGTTAGTTTATATCTTAGAGCTCCAGGTTGGAGATCAGTGAGATGTTTGTCATCTGAAAACTGTACTGACACTAATAAATTCAGATTAAGATTTAATATGTGTCATCTGTGGTCACGAAATCTGTCTCACCATTGTAGAGCAAGTTACAAAGGCTACAAACAATATACTATATAACATATCCTGATAAACATATTTCTAAAGTAAAATCTAGAAGGTGTTAACTGTGTCTAAACCAGTAACAGATTCTTCAGTTAAAACACCCTTAGTGTCAGTATCAATTTGAAGAATGTGAAAGTTCCTCCCCTAATTTTAGTGGTTTGAGTTAAAGTGAGTTTATTACGTCCTATCTCTTGTGAGAACGTCTCAAGAAGTTTATGACTAGTTTTAAAGAAAGCTTTTCGTAAGATTCGATTAGGAAGAAGGCAATCATTCCATCAGATAAAATCATCATCATTACTGCAGATTGCAACGTAAACTCAAAAACTGTAAGTAAGGAATTGAACATAAAATGTGGTGGGTGAAACAAACCAAGATTAAAAAAAAAGACAGTCCATATGATTATAGAGAACAATGGAAGCCATTTCGTCTAGCATGGAAAAGCACCTTGATACCACAGAAATGTGATTTTGCAGACGAATGGTACTTGTTCCGTGGGCAGACCATATAACCAATGAGGAAGTACAAAGAAGATCAGAGACAGAGGAAATTGATTATAACCACCAGAGAAAGACAACTGAGTTTCCTGGGACATATAATGAGAAAGGAAGAAATTGAAAATATGATTATTACTGTAAAATTAGAAAGTGAAGTGGCTGAGGAAGATCAGGGTTAAATTGCATCAGAAACACAAGGATATCAATGGATGCCAGTATTAAACTACATCAGTGACACAAGGAAATGGATGGATGTCAGTGTTAAACTACACCAGTAACACAAGAAAATTGATGGATGCAATCGATAAACTACATCAGTAACACGAGGATATTAATGGATGTCAGTGTTAAACTATCTCAATAAGACAAGGAAATGGATGGATCTCAGTGTTAAACTACATCAGTAACAAAAGGAAATGGATGTCAGTAATAAACTACATCAGTAACATGAGGAAATGGATGGATGTCAGTGTTAAACTACACCAGTAACACAAGAAAATTGATGGATGCAATCGATAAACTACATCAGTAACACGAGGATATTAATGGATGTCAATGTTAAACTATACCAGTAACACAAAGAAATTAGGTCATCTTTGCAAGCAAGCTAATCAAACCTATATAGAATTCGCCCACGAAAACTATGTTTATTTTGATCGATGGTATAACTCTAAGCATATTGGTAACAGTTTTGACAAACTCAGACAGTTATATCTAATTGACACAACCTAACATCGAACTGTACCGCCCCCTACAATCCTGTACCCGTTTATACTCTCATCCCTAAGACATATGTCCAGCAATGGTCACTTGCAAATTCTCTCTTTCTTAACCTGAAGATGACCTAGGAAGGTCGAAACGTTGTTCTCTCCTTCTCAGTATATGTTTTAATACCCATACCAGCAGTTCTGAGATGCATTTTTATTTCAAGTGGATTTCTCGTCATCAAGATCTATAGATAGATTTTAGTGTATCACTTGGTTTCTATGTCAGATAAAGCTATAGATGTATGTTTGTCTATCACTTATTTTCCGAGGTCGGACAGACCTATAGTTGAAAGTTTGTGTATCAATTCTTTCTCTACATCAGAAAGATCTATGTTTGCTTGTCACTTGTATTTCTATGCCACCGTAAATTACACTTGCATATTTGTTTATCAGATGAAATTTTGTGTATCTCTTATTTTATTTACGTCAGACAGATCCACCCTTGGATGTTGGTGTATCACTTGTTTCATATATCAGACAAACCTATAGTTGTATGCTTGTGAATGACTTATTTTCCTGTGTTTGATAAATCTGTTTTTACATGTATGTCCATCACATAATTTTCTAATTGAGACATATCCATACTCAGATATTTGTGTATTACTTCTTTTCTATGCCAGACAGACTCATACTTGGACGTGTGTGTAACACTTGGCTTTGCATGTCAGACAGACCTATAGCTGGATATTTGAGTTTCACTTGTTTATCTACTTTGAAGAGACCTATTCATGTATGTTCGTGTGTCACTTCTTTTTTATGTCATACAGATCTATACTTAACTATCAGACAGACCTAAGGTTGGATGTTTGTGCATCACTTACTTTTCTATGTCTTAAGGACCTATAGTTCAATGTGTATGTATCACTTTTTTTCTATATCAGACAAACCTATAGTTTTATGTTTGTGTTTTATTTGTTTTTCTATGTCATGGAGAGCTATAGTTGTTTGTCTGTATATCATTATTTTTTTATATTAGACAGTCCTCCTGTTATATGTGAATGTGTCACTATTTTTTTTTCTATGCAAACAGACCCATACTAGATGGTTTTGTATGAATTCTCTTTTTATGTCAGACAGCTGTATAGTTGGATATTTGTGTACCAGTTATTTCTATGTGTAAGACAGATTCATACTTGAATGTTTGTGTATCACTTGTTGTTCTATATCTGACGGACATAGAAGCTTTTGTATCGCTTGTTTTTTATATCAGACATATCCACATTCAATTTTAAAAGACAACAATAATAATATAATTATAATACGTTCCTCACGTCAGACAATCACGTAGGTTCATCCAATTTTGATTTAAATGATGAAAATACCATGACCATGGCGCATTCGCAAGATGGAACTTTTGTCTACAGGGCCAAACTGGGAATCTTAATATTATAACAAGAATAGTATTATATTATATCTACTTGGTATTTTTTATTGGGAATGGTTTTCGCTCGATTGTAAGTGCAGAGCTCAGAAGAAAGTAAAACTTAATTATTCAATTTTAGCAATAATCGATATATTTTTATATCACTTTACTGTTTCGGGAGGAAACGTAATAGAACACTTTTGTACTCCGAGAAGAAATAAGTAGAAAATAATATTATTTATTACCGAAGGCTATTAGATAAATAATTATAATAGATATTAAAAAACCATATATATATACACACAACCAAAAGTCATATGAAAGACGTGAGGAAACTCTGAAAATTATAAAGTTTCACGACATATCACAAATATATACACAACAACATGTACAGCAGCTGCTACTTCCGTTTCATGTGCAGAAGACGATTAAATTGTATGTCAAGTGTATTAAAATCTGTGGTTGTTTTTATCGGTTGAATATTTTCATGAAAAGAAAAAAGATAAAATGTCGAATATTTATTTTAAAATGTTATTTACGCTACGTAGTTAGCTTTTGTCACACATACCTCAGTATGATTTATTTACACTACGTACTCACACATACCCCAGTATGATTTATTCTGCCTTTTATGATTAATTTCGGATATCGTTTATAATATGTGTTCAGAAAATACGAGTATATATTTCAAAAAGTAACAATATGGATTGTAAACAAAGTGTTATCAGAACTTAAGTCTCCTGTTTCTCTAAAAGTCACTGTTGATTATATTTTGCGTCAGTCATACATGCGTTCATATCTGTTCCAATGTTTAAAAATAAGGCACCAAATGCATTTAGTAACAAGCTTCTGAATGCAACTTCTATACAATTCTCGGGGTTTGGAGGAGAAGAATGTAAAGAGGGTAGTTTTGACATCTTCATGTGTTCCAATCTATTTTCCATTGAGATAGTTCTGCAAGCTTCGGAATAAATGATAATCTGATAGAGCAAGGTCTGAAGAATAAGGAGAATGTGGAAGTTTTTTCCAGTCTATCTCTCAATCTTGGCAGATGTAATACTTGCTGGATGGGGCCGTGCATTATCCTGATGTAACACAACATCCTTACGAGTGATAACAGGCCTTTTTTCTTTCAGTGCAACATTCAAGCGCTCTAACTGTTGACAACAGAAATCTGATGAAATCGTTACATTAAGTAGCAACAGCTCAAAGTGGATCACAGATAAACAATATCCCACCAAACGCTTAACAAGACTTTCCTAAGGTGGTGGTTTAGTTTGGGCTGTGTTTTAGCTAGTTTACCTGCGGCGCTTAACATTTTTTATAAAATATCCATTTTTATCTCCAGTCACTAACCTGTCCAAGAATGGTGAGTCACGTTCACGAGAGTGCAGAGAAGTGCAAATGTCCACTTTTGCTCTAAGGCTGGGTTTTGTCAAGTCATGGGAGACTCATTTTCCAAACGGTTGGAGATGACGGTGAACTGTTGAATGGGTTGAATTAAGCTTCCATGCTAGTCCTTAAACTGTCACAGCACAATCTTCATCAAGTGCAGCCAGCAGCAAGTCATCATTAAACTCAACAGGACGACCTGCATGTGACACATCAGTTAAGCTGCAGTCACCTGAAGTGAACTTATGAAATTACCTTGGACGTTTACTTTCATTGAAAGACTACGTATCATAAACACCTTGAATGCTTCATGTAGTTTCTGCTGTACTATTGCCTCTTCTAAACTCATAAAGTATTATATGCCTTATGTGCTCCTCGTACACATCCATCTTCATAATGGTTAATTTGGTTAATGATCTGAAAAAGTGGAGTTGGATTAGTTTCTTTCTGTTTGATTTGTTTTGAATTTCGCGCAATGCTATACAGGGGTTGTCTGCGCTAGCTATCCCTAATTTAACAGTATAAGACTAGAGGGAAGGAAGCTAGTTATCACTACCCACCGCCAACTCTTGGGCTACTCTTTTGCCAATGAACGGTGGGATTGACCGTAACATTATAACGCTCCCATAGCTGAAAGAACGAGCATTCGAACCCACGACCCTCGAATTACGAGTCGAGTGCCTTAACCACCTGGCCATGCCGGGCCCATACATGATGTAAATGAGCCTAAGTATGACTCATCTCTAAATATGTACTATAAGTCAAGTAAATATGTCACCTATTGCTATAAGTATCTAATTCATCATATTGTAGTTTTATCATATAGAGTATTAAAAGGGTATTTACGTAAATACGCATAAAATAATCCAACAACATGAAGAACATTGGAGTATGTGGACTATTTGTATAACGAGTGTGTCCTAGTATAAATAATAAACGTTCCAACAAGTACATGGCCCTGATCTCTAGAGATTTTGATTTCACATTAGTGAACATTTATGAAACTTTTCCCCTCTTTTATGTTGTGTTTAACATTTGATTGTGGCCTCAAACATAAAATATTAATGACACAATAAATGCGGGAGGAAGATGTCAGGGTTGTACCTGACCCTCCTAGGTTCACTCAAAGGACCTAAATAGCGATAAATAGAAAGAGCGAATATATTTATGTTATGCACAGAGCAAATTCACATAGCACTGCACAAAGTAGCATTAGAAGGACGTATGGAACATGATTAGAAGTGTGATCTAATAATACTGGTAAATCATCTGTTCCAAAGAAATAATGTTAATGAAAGAGGAACAGGAAGAATAAATAAAGCTGATCAGTGTGTGTGTGTGGGGTAACAGAGAGAAAGGTCATAGGATGTCAGAAGTGAAGTTAATAAATAAAGCTGACAAGTGGGGGTAACAGAGAGAAAGGTCATAGGATGTCAGAAGTGAAATTAATAAATAAAGCTGAGAATTGGGGGGTAACAGAGAGAAAGGTCATAGGATGTCAGAAGTGAAGTTAATAAATAAAGCTGACAAGTGGGGGTAACAGAGAGAAAGGTCATAGGATGTCAGAAGTGAAATTAATAAATAAAGCTGATAATTGGGGGGTAACAGAGAGAAAGGTCATAGGATGTCAGAAGTGAAGTTAATAAATAAAGCTGATGAGTGGGGGCAAGAGAGAGAAAGGTCATAGGATGTCAGAAGTGAAGTTATACAAAAGAAACTTTCTCGTACAAACCAAGTGAAGTAATTGTACCTGAAGTATAAGTAACACATCATTCTTCGCGTTCACATAAACAACAGTCTGTTAGTTTATATCTTAGAGCTCCAGGATGGAGAGCAGTGACATGTTTGTCATATGAAAACTGTACTGAAACTAATAAATTGAGATTAAGATTTAATATGTGTCATCTGTGGTCACGAAATCTGTCTCACCATTGTAGAGCAAGTTACAAAGGCTACAAAGAATGTTGTATATAACAGATTCTGATAAACACATTTCTAAAGTAAAATCTAGAAGGTGTTAACTGTATCTAAAGCAATAACAGATTCTTCAGTTAAAATATCCTTAGTGTCAGTATCAGTTTGAAGAATGTGAAAGTTCCTCCGCTAATTTTGGTGGTTTGAGTTAAAGTGAGTTTATTACGTCCTTTCTCTTGTGACAACGTCTCAAGAAGTTTATGACTAGCTTTAAAGAAAGCTTTTCGTAAGATTCGATTAAAAAGAAGGCAATCATTCCATCATATAAAATCATCATCATTACTGCAAATGCGACGTAAACTCAAAAACTGTAAGTAAGGAATGAACATTAAATGTGGTGGGTGAAACAAACCAAGATTTAAAAAAAAATCAGTCCATATGATTATAGTGAACGATGGAAGCCATTTCGTCTAACATGGAAAGACATCTTGATACCACAGAAATGTGATTTTGCAGAAGAATGGTACCTGTTTCGTGGGCAGACCATATTACCAATGAGGAAGTACTAAGAAGATCAGAGACAGAGGAAGTTGATGATAACCACCAGAGAAAGACAACTGAGTTTCCTGGGACATAGAATGAGAAAGGACGAAATTGAAAATATGATTATTACTGTGAAATTAGAGAGTAAAGTGGTCGAGGGAGATCGGGGATAAACTGCATCAGTAACACAAGGATATGAATGGATGCCAGTGTTAAACTACATCAGTAACACGAGGATATAGATGGATGTCAGTGTTAAACTATATCAGTAACACCAAGAAATGGATGGATGACAGTGTTGAACTATATCAGTAACACAAGTAATTGGATGGATGTCAATGTTAAACTACATCAGTAACACGAGGATATAGATGGATGTCAGTGTTAAACTACTTCAATAACACGAGGATATTAATGGATGTCAGTGTTAAACTACCTCAGTAACACGAGGATATTAATGGATGTAAGTGTTAAACTACCTCAATAACACAAGGAAATGAATGGATGTCAGTGTTAAACTATATCAGTAACACAAAGAAATGGATGGATGCCATTGTTAAGTTGCATCTGTAACACAGGAAAATGGATGTCCTAAAAGAAACGTGAACATATGAAGAAATATAATCGTCAACATTTGCACTGGACGTAATACCTAGAGACACAGACTGAACAGTTTGTTATTTTCAATAACGATCTGCCGCCAGCTGCAAGATAAAAAAGGGTTGAACAGGCTGAAACATAATTAATAATAATAAAGCTGCCAAATTGTGTCCTGTCACGAATAAAGTTTCCGGGAATGATGTCAATATACCTTCTGTAAAAATAGGGAACATTTCTTAAAAACAAAAATCCAAATTATTAAACAAGCAGTTTGTATACGAATATTCCATTCTGGTTTCCATAGCAACATAGAGTAATTTTCATTAAACTTAAATATATTTAGATTTAGTACAAATTGTAAAATTTTATCAGAGGAAGGTACGAGAATAACTCGTCCATCAAGATGGAACTTGAGAGGTTTTAAGACTTCAATGTAAAGATTGAATATGTAAAGAGATATTACATTACCCGTGAAGATTATGAAGAATTTATAGGAACCTTAATTTATGTACGATAAGATAAAGAATGTTATCAATAAAAGTAGAAATCAGTTTTGTGGAACACTTGTACACAAACATGATGGGCCTTCCTGAAATCTCAGTTTTATGGATCTTGGGTAGTACAAAAAAGATCGACATTCTAGGATCAAGTTCCTTCAGCTCAAGTTATCGTAAAGAAGTAATGAATATCGGCTACTCTGTTCCATCAACATCAGACAACTTAGAATAATTATTCACACTTGAACTAATTTGTGCACTTAATAAAACTCATGGAACCCATTTGTGTTGGTTGTCGTTTGGTATAACGTTACACACAATATTACTTGTACTCTGCCCACCATGGGGATCAAAACCTTTAACTTTCTGATGACCCACTTTGAGGTGGACAAAAAGCAGATAAAATAAGTCGAGTCTTGTGTAAAAATTAAAAGGTAAACGTGAAAAGTTTATTAGGTGTTTAATGATAATGATATATCTCAGAAAGTTAAAATATACGCAAGTGTGGCAAACGCCAAACAATAGTACCGTAAAATTCAGTATTCATGACAAGATCTTAAATTAACGAGAGGTAAAACCAATGATTGTTAATACATTAACTCCATTCACTATAACCCTAAATAATTACCAAAATAACTAAAGTGTGGATGTAGATTTTGAAAGGTCACAATATTCTGTAAACTTTATACAACTTTAATCAGCAACACCAATACTGTTCAATTTTTCAGCAAAATAAATGATTTTTTAAAAAATGTAACAGAAGAAGTCTTGTTTGTTAAAAATCACAGACTTTACGAGCTCTTTCTAAGAAGTATTGTAAAGGTAAGCAAATTATAATATAACTAATTGTTTTGTTTTTGAATTTCGCACAAAGCTACACGAGAGCGATCTGCGCTAGCTGTCCCCAATTTAGCAGTGTAGGACAAGGCAGCCAATCTTCACCACCCACTGCCAACTCTTGGGCTACTCTTTTACCAACTAACAGTTGGATTGATCGCAACTTTATAACGCTCCCACGGCTGAAAAGGCGAACATGTTTGGTGCGACGAGTATTCGATCCCACGACCCTCAAATTACGAGTCGCACGCCTTAACCCACTTGGCCATGCCGGGCAAACATAACTAATATGCTGTAAGTAGTGCACACTGTAATATAACTTGTCTACAATATTCGTATTTGGAAATGGAACATTCATAACTGCAAATCTGAACGTGTCCATGTTATTAAAAATGTTAACTTGAATATTTGTTTTATGATCCTGATACCTAGTTTGGTTTGGTTTGTTTTGAATTTCGTGCAAAGCTACATGAGGGCTATCTGCGCTAGCCGTTCTTAATTTAATAGTGTAAGACAAGAGGGAATACAGTTAGTCATCTCCACCGACCGCCATCTTTTGGGCTACTCTTTTACCAACGAATAGTGGGTTTGACCGTCACATTATAATGCCCCCACGGCTGAAAGGGGGAGCAAATCTGATTCCAAGGTAAGCTTTGCAGTAACCAACAGGCGCTCACATCCCATTAGTAATTGTGGTTGTTTAAAAATGAAATAAAAGTATTGTTTTTACCTTCAATTTACGTGTATTATTCTTTCAGACGGCTACAACGTTTTTAGAACTTAAATAGTTACTAAGTTTTAAGTTGTTTGGACCTAACTATTTAATAAACGGAATTGTTAGGGTTTGTTTTTTTTCGCCTAAAGTGAGAGAAATTACTGAGACACTGAGGGCGCTGTAAACAGAAACAGTTTGGGATACGCTGGTAAATGGAATGGGGCCTGAGTTAAGTGTAGTTAAATTAACATTTTTAATCAGAACCTAACAACAAAAAGAGTGATTATCATTTCATCTGTTGTGTTGATTATTCTATTGAGAAACGATAATGGATAATAATTAGGAAAAATAACAGATGCTAATTAAGAACAACAATAATAAATAGGAGCAACGGTGGACACACGAGTGTGTGTGTGTGTTTTTCGAACATCAAAGCCACAAAGGGCTATCTGCTCAGTCTACCGAGGGTAATCGAACCTCTGATTTTAGCGTTGTAAAGCCGAAGACATATCGCTGTACTAGCGGGGGCCCAATAATAACGAAGAGCTATAGATAATAATTAGAAACACCAGCGAGTAATAATTAAAACCAACAATGGATAATAAACAGAACCGTTAATGGAAAATAATTAGAAACAACAAATGATAATAATTAGGAACAACCAGGGATAATAATTAGGAACAACAACGGATTTCTTGTTTTACCGGGGGTAAGGTCCGCTGTTTACAGGAGATTTAACAAGGAAACTTCTAGAGTGGCATTTATTTGAATGACATTCTAGTTGTGTGCCAATTAATGTGACTGGATAAACTTAATAAAATTGAAACAATTTCTTATTATCAACAAACAAAAAAGTAACGTGCATTCTTGTGTAAACAAAAATACATTTCTACTGGGTTGTTATTAGGTCTGTAACCTCCTTTATTTCAATATAGATCTTTGCAGAACTAATACATGACTAGCTTAAAGTATAATCTTTAATTGAAGAACTCGAAGTATAAATGAACCAAGAAAATCATATTTGAATTCAACAGATAAATTTAGTTTCTGTGGCTAAACGGATAGGGCTAGTGGCGCAATGGATAACGCGTCTGACTACGGATCAGAAGATTCCAGGTTCGAATCCTGGCTGGCTCGATTAAGCGTTACAATTTTGGGTCCGGCATGACCAAGCGTGTTGAGGCGTGCGACTAGTGATCTGAGGTTCGCGGGTTCGCATCCCGGTCGCGCCAAACATACTCGCCGTTTCAGACGTGGGAGCGTTATAATGTGACGGTCAATCCCACTATTTGTGCTATAAGAGTAGCTCAATAGCTGACGGTGGGTGGTGATGACTAGTTGCCTTCCGTCTGGTCTTACACTGCTAAATTAGGGAAGGCTAGCGCATATAGTACTCGTGTCGCTTTGCGCGAAATCCGAAACACAAACAAACTGTATATTGAAAAAACAAACAAACTAGTATACTAAGACAGGTTGCTTTGTAAAGGACAGTTTTATATTCTTGAATACGGTAATATCAATGCATGTGAGCAGCGTAACTGCAATTTCCGTAACTTTAGCCAGGCACTACTGACTGGCGAATATACTAAAAGTAACATATATAAATGTATAATGCTATAAAATTTAAGATATTTAGATTATACATTTTTGTTTTCATGTCATCACATGTAGGTTTCCTAGGAAAAACAACATAATTTATATTTATTTCCTAATTTTTTACGCAGGTTACGAAGTCTGTCAAATTGAACCAACAGACCAAACAGGAACCAACAGGAAATGGATGGATGTCAGTGTTAAACTATATCAGTAACACAAAGAAATGGATGGATGCCATTGTTAAGCTACATCTGTAACACAGTTAAATGGATGACCTACAAGAAACATGAACATATGAAGAAGTATAATCGTCAACATTTGCACTGGACATAATACCTAGAGACACAGACTGAACAGTATGTTATTTTCAATAACGATCTGCCGCCAGCTGAAAGTTAAAGAAGGGTTGAACAGGCTGAAACATAATTAATAATAATAAAGCTGCCAAATTGAGTCCTGTAACGAATAAAGTTTCCGGGAATGATGTCAATATTCCTTCTGTACAAATAGGAAACATTTCTTAAAAACAAAAATCCAAATTATTAAACAAGCAGTTTGTATACGAATATTCCATTCTGGTTCCCATAGCAACATAGAGTAATTATCATTAAACTTAAATATATTTAGATTTAGTACAAGTTGTAAAATTTTATTAGAGGAAGGTACGAGAATAACTCGTCCATCAAGATGGAACTTGAGAGGTTTTAAGACTTCAATGTAAAGATTGAATATGTAAAGAGATATTACATTACCCGTGAAGATTATGAAGAATTTATAGGAACCTTAATTTATGTACGATAAGATAAAGAATGTTATCAATAAAATTAGAAATCAGTTTTGTGGAACACTTGTACACAAACATGATGGGCCTTCCTGAAATCTCAGGTTTATGGATCTTGGGTAGTACAAAAAATATCGACATTCCAGGATCAAGTTCCTTCAGCTCAAGTTATCGTAAAGAAGTAATGAATATCGGCTACTCTGTTCCATCAACATTAGACAACTTAGAATAATTATTCACACTTGAACTAATTTGTGCACTTAATAAAACTCATGGAACCCATTTGTATTGGTTGTCGTTTGGTATAACGTTACACACAATATTACTTGTACTCTGCCCACCATGGGGATCAAAACCTTTAACTTTCTGATGACCCACTTTGAGGTGGACAAAAAGCAGATAAAATAAGTCGAGTCTTGTGTAAAAATTAAAAGGTAAACGTGAAAAGTTCATAAGGTGTTTAATGACAATGATATATCTCAGAAAGTTAAAATATACGCAAGTGTGGCAAACGCCAAACAATAGTACCGTAAAATTCAGTATTCATGACAAGATCTTAAATTAACGAGAGGTAAAACCAATGATTGTTAATACATTAACTCCATTCACTATAACCCTAAATAATTACCAAAATAACTAAAGTGTGGATGTAGATTTTGAAAGGTCACAATATTCTGTAAACTTTATACAACTTTAATCAGCAACACCAATACTGTTCAATTTTTCAGCAAAATAAATGATTTTTTAAAAAATGTAACAGAAGAAGTCTTGTTTGTTAAAAATCACAGACTTTACGAGCTCTTTCTAAGAAGTATTGTAAAGGTAAGCAAATTCTAATATAACTAATTGTTTTGTTTTTGAATTTCGCACAAAGCTACACGAGAGCGATCTGCGCTAGCTGTCCCCAATTTAGCAGTGTAGGACAAGGCAGCCAATCTTCACCACCCACTGCCAACTCTTGGGCTACTCTTTTACCAACTAATAGTTGGATTGATCGCAACTTTATAACGCCCCCACGGCTGAAAAGGCGAACATGTTTGGTGCGACGAGTATTCGATCCCACGACCCTCAAATTACGAGTCGCACGCCTTAACCCACTTGGCCATGCCGGGCAAACATAACTAATATGCTGTAAGTAGTGCACACTGTAATATAACTTATCTACAATATTCGTATTTGGAAATGGAACATTCATAACTGCAAATCTGAACGTGTCCATGTTATTAAAAATGTTAACTTGAATATTTGTTTTATGATCCTGATACCTAGTTTGGTTTGGTTTGTTTTGAATTTCGTGCAAAGCTACATGAGGGCTATCTGCGCTAGCCGTTCTTAATTTAGTAGTGTAAGACAAGAGGGAATACAGTTAGTCATCTCCACCGACCGCCATATTTTGGGCTACTCTTTTACCAACGAATAGTGGGTTTGACCGTCACATTATAATGCCCTCACGGCTGAAAGGGGGAGCAAATCTGATTCCAAGGTAAGCTTTGCAGTAACCAACAGGCGCTCACATCCCATTAGTAATTGTGGTTGTTTAAACATGAAATAAAAGTATTGTTTTTACCTTCAATTTACGTGTATTATTCTTTCAGACGGCTACAACGTTTTTAGAACTTAAATAGTTACTAAGTTTTAAGTTGTTTGGACCTAACTATTTAATAAACGGAATTGTTAGGGTTTGTTTTTTTTCGCCTAAAGTGAGAGAAATTACTGAGACACTGAGGGCGCTGTAAACAGAAACAGTTTGGGATACGCTGGTAAATGGAATGGGGCCTGAGTTAAGTGTAGTTAAATTAACATTTTTAATCAGAACCTAACAACAAAAAGAGTGATTATCATTTCATCTGTTGTGTTGATTATTCTATTGAGAAACGATAATGGATAATAATTAGGAAAAATAACAGATGCTAATTAAGAACAACAATAATAAATAGGAGCAACGGTGGACACACGAGTGTGTGTGTGTGTTTTTCGAACATCAAAGCCACAAAGGGCTATCTGCTCAGTCTACCGAGGGTAATCGAACCTCTGATTTTAGCGTTGTAAAGCCGAAGACATATCGCTGTACTAGCGGGGGCCCAATAATAACGAAGAGCTATAGATAATAAATAGAAACAGCAGCGAGTAATAATTAAAACCAACAATGGATAATAAACAGAACCGTTAATGGAAAATAATTAGAAACAACAAATGATAATAATTAGGAACAACCAGGGATAATAATTAGGAACAACAACGGATTTCTTGTTTTACCGGGGGTAAGGTCCGCTGTTTACAGGAGATTTAACAAGGAAACTTCTAGAGTGGCATTTATTTGAGTGACATTCTAGTTGTGTGCCAATTAATGTGACTGGATAAACTTAATAAAATTGAAACAATTTCTTATTATCAACAAACAAAAAAGTAACGTGAATTCTTGTGTAAACAAAAATACATTTCTACTGGGTTGTTATTAGGTCTGTAACCTCCTTTATTTCAATATAGATCTTTGCAGAACTAATACATGACTAGCTTAAAGTATAATCTTTAATTGAAGAACTCGAAGTATAAATGAACCAAGAAATCATATTTGAATTCAACAGATAAATTTAGTTTCTGTGGCTAAACGGATAGGGCTAGTGGCGCAATGGATAACGCGTCTGACTACGGATCAGAAGATTCCAGGTTCGAATCCTGGCTGGCTCGATTAAGCGTTACAATTTTGGGTCCGGCATGACCAAGCGTGTTAAGGCGTGCGACTAGTGATCTGAAGTTCGCGAGTTCGCATCCCGGTCGCGCCAAACATACTCGCCGTTTCAGACGTGGGAGCGTTATAATGTGACGGTCAATCCCACTATTTGTGCTATAAGAGTAGCTCAATAGCTGACGGTGGGTGGTGATGACTAGTTGCCTTCCGTCTGGTCTTACACTGCTAAATTAGGGAAGGCTAGCGCATATAGTACACGTGTCGCTTTGCGCGAAATCCGAAACACAAACAAACTGTATATTGAAAAAAAAAACAACTAATATACTAAGACAGGTTGCTTTGTAAAGGACAGTTTTATATTCTTGAATACGGTAACATCAATGCACGTGAGCAGCGTAACTGCAATTTCCGTAACTTTAGCCAGGCACTACTGACTGGCGAATATACTAAAAGTAACATATATAAATGTATAATGCTATAAAATTTAAGATATTTAGATTATACATTTTTGTTTTCATGTCATCACATGTAGGTTTCCTAGGAAAATCAACATAATTTATATTTATTTCCTAATTTTTTATGCAGGTTACGAAGTCTGTCAAATTGAACCAACAGACCAAACAGGAACCAACAGGAAATGGATGGATGTCAGTGTTAAACTATATCAGTAACACAAAGAAATGGATGGATGCCATTGTTAAGCTACATCTGTAACACAGTTAAATGGATGACCTACAAGAAACATGAACATATGAAGAAGTATAATCGTCAACATTTGCACTGGACATAATATCTAGAGACACAGACTGAACAGTTTGTTATTTTCAATAACGATCTGCCGCCAGCTGAAAGTTAAAGAAGGGTTGAACAGGCTGAAACATAATTAATAATAATAAAGCTGCCAAATTGAGTCCTGTCACGAATAAAGTTTCCGGTAATGATGTCAATATTCCTTCTGTACAAATAGGAAACATTTCTTAAAAACAAAAATCCAAATTATTAAACAAACAGTTTGTATACGAATATTCCATTCTGGTTCCCATAGCAACATAGAGTAATTTTCATTAAACTTAAATATATTTAGATTTAGTACAAGTTGTAAAATTTTATCAGTGGAAGGTACGAGTATAACTCGTCCATCAAGAAAGAACTTGAGAGTTTTTTAGCCTTCAATATAAAGATTGAATATGTAAAGAGATATTACATTACCCATGAAGAGTATGAACAATTTGTAGGAACCTTCATTTATATACGATAAGATAAAGAATGTTATCAATAAAATTAGAAATCAGTTTTGTGGTACACTTGTACACAAACATGATGGGCCTTTCTGAAATCTCAGGTTTATGGTTCTTGGGTAGTACGAAAAAGATAGACATTCTAGGATCTTATAAACTAAAGTTACGTCCTTCGTCGGTTAGTCTGTTTATGGTGTCGGCTCTTTGAGTTTGCGTACAACGGTGAATTCCATCACATGTAAAATTAGGTGTCGGATAGATGTCTCCAGCTTCATCTATGTACAGTTCATTGCTCCAAACTACATTAGCGCCTCCTTCGTCAGTAATTGTAATAGCAATGTGAAATCGTGGGTTACATATAGTTTGATGTTCCTTTAGCTCAAGCTATCGTAAACAAGTAATGAATATCGGCTACTCTGTTCCATCAACATCAGACAACTTAGAATAATTATACACACTTGAACTAATTTGTGCACTTAATAAAACTCATGGAACCCATTTGTATTGGGTGTCGTTTGGTATAACGCTACACACTATATTACATGTACTCTGCTCACCATGGGGATCAAAACCTTTAACTTAATGCTGAGCCACTTGGAGGTGTACAAGAAGCAGATAAAATAAGGCTAGTCTTGTGAAAAATTAAAAGGTAAACGTGAAAAGTTCATAAGGTGTTTAATTACAATGA
Source organism: Tachypleus tridentatus (assembly GCF_004210375.1). Classification (NCBI taxonomy): domain Eukaryota; kingdom Metazoa; phylum Arthropoda; class Merostomata; order Xiphosura; family Limulidae; genus Tachypleus; species Tachypleus tridentatus. The sequence goes on along the minus strand of NC_134825.1, from coordinate 15,928,871 downwards.
TATATCTCAGAAAGTTAGAATATTCGCAAGTGTGGCAAATGCCACACAATAATACCGTAAAATTGAGCATTCATGAAACGATCTTAAATTAACGAGAGGTTAAACCAATGATTTGTAATACATTAACTCCATTCACTATAACCCTAAATAATTACCAAAATAACTAAAGTGTGGATGTAGTTTTGAAAGGTCACAATATTCTGTAAACTTTATACAACTTTAATCAGCAACACCAATACTGTTCAATTTTTCAGCAAAATAAATGATTTTTTAAAAAAAGTAACAGAAGAAGTCTTGTTTGTTAAAAATCACAGACATTACGAGCTCTTTCTAAGAAGTATTGTAAAGGTAAGCAAATTCTAATATAACTAATTGTTTTGTTTTTGAATTTCGCACAAAGCTACACGAGAGCGATCTGCGCTAGCTGTCCCCAATTTAGCAGTGTAGGACAAGGCAGCCAATCTTCACCATCCACTGCCAACTCTTGGGCTACTCTTTTACCAACGAATAGTTTGATTGATCGCAACTTTGTAACGCCCCCACGGCTGATAAGGCGAACATGTTTGGTGCGACGAGTATTCGATCCCACGACCCTCAAATTACGAGTCGCACGCCTTAATCCACTTGGCCATGCTGGACAAATATAACGAATATGCCGTACGTAGTGCATACTGTAACATTACTTATCTACAATATTCGTATTTAAAAATGGAACATTCATAACTGCAAATCTGAACGTGTCCATGTTATTAAAAATGTTAACTTGAATATTTGTTTTATGATCCTGATACCTAGTTTGGTTTGGTTTGTTTTGAATTTCGTGGAAAGCTACACGAGGGCTATCTGCGCTAGCCGTTCCTAATTTAGCAGTGTGAGACCAGAGGGAACACAGCTAGACATCCCCACCGACCGCCATCTTTTGGGCTACTCTTTTACCAACGAATAATGGGATTGACCGTCACATTATAATGTCCCCACGGCTGAAAGAGCGAGCATGTTTGGCGCGACGGGGAAGCGAACCCGCGATTCTCAGATTACGAGTCGCACGCCTTAACACGCTTGGCCATACCGGGTCGACAAGACTTTATAAACAGAATCTGACAGCATGGAACTAACTCATTTTGGATATCAATAAGAGATGAATATCCTCTACTAAGTGCTAAGGCTCGGCGAGCCCGAATTCCCTGTGATAAAAAACAAGTACCGTGCGAAAAGCCCCCCGCTAGTACAGCCGTATGTCTCCGGATTTACAACGCTAAAATCAGGGGTTCGATTTCCCTCGGTGGGCTGAGCAGATAGCCCTTTGTGGCTTTGCAATATGAAAAACACACTCACACACACCGCGCGAAAATCAGTGTGGAACAGGAAATTAGAGTGTTGGTGTCCAATCTGATTCCAAGGCACACACAGCCCATTAGTAATTGTGGTTGTTTAAAAATGAAATAAAAGCATTGTTTTTACCTTCAATTTACGTGTATTATTCTTTCAGACGGCTACAACGTTGTTAGAAGATAAATAGTTACTAAGTTTTAAGTTGTTTGGACCTAACGACTTCATAAACGGAATTGTTAGGTTTTTTTTTTTCTTTTTGCCTAAGGTGAGACAAATTGCTGAGACACTAAGGGTGCTGTAAACCGAAACAGTTTTGGACACGTTGGTAAAAGGAATGGTGCCTAAGTTAAGTGTAGTCAAATTAACATTTATAAACAGAACCTAACAACAGAAGGAGTGTTTATCATTTTAACTGTTGTGTTGATTATTCTATTTAGAAACGATAATCGATAATAATTAGGAAACATAACAGATGCTAAGTAAGAACAACAATAATAATTAGGTGGACAATAATTACGAAGAGCAATAGATAATAATTAGAAACATCAGCGAATAATAATTAAAACCAACAATGGATAATAAATAGGACCGTCAATGGAAAATAATTAAAAACAACAACTGTTAATAATTAGGAACAACAAGGGATTTCTTTTTTTTTACCGAGGGTTAGATCCGCTAATTACAGGAAATTTAACAAGGAAACTTCTAGAGTGGTATTTATTTGAATGCAATTCTAGTTGTGTGCCAATTAATGTGACTGGATAAACTTAATAAAATTGAAACAATTTCTTATTACCAACAAACAAAAAAGTAACGTATATTTTTCTGTAAACAAAAATTCATTTTCTACTGGGTTGTTATTAAGTCTGTTTACTCCTTTATTTTAATATAGATCTTTACAGAACCAATACATGACTAGCTTAAAGTATAATTTTTAATTGAAGAACTCGAAGTATAAATGAACCAAGAATTCATATATGAATTAAACAGATAAATTTAGTTTCTCTGCCTACTCACAGCGGGCCAGTGGCGCAATGGATAACGCGTCTGACTACGGATCAAAATATTCCAGGTTCGAATCCTGGCTGGCTCGATTAAGCGTTACAATTTTGGGTCCGGCATGGCTAAGCGTGCTAAGGCGTTCGACTCGTAATACAAGGATCGCGGGTTCGAATTCCGGTCACACCAAACATTCTCGCTTTTTCAGCCGTGTGGGCGTTATAATCTGACGGTCAATCCCACTATTCGTTGGTAAAAGAGTAACCGAAGAGTTGGCGGTGGGTGGTGATGACTAGCTGCCTAGAAGAAAGGAGACAGCTGCTCATTTTATTTCTGATTTCTAGGTTTTTCTTTTCATTATATTTGATGAGTTTTCTAGAAGCTTAAGAATGAAGTAGTAAACGTAATAACAGAAAAATATAAAATTTTACTAAAAAAAATTATATATTCACTTAAGAGGTTCTAGAAATTATACAAGTGAAATGTGAGATTTTTGAAATTTTAATCTCTAAATGAAATCACTTTGCTCCAGTACTACCGTGTTTCTCTGAAAATAAGACAGGGCTTATATTAATTTTCACTCCAAAATATGACACTAGGGCTTATTTTCGGGGGATGTCTTATTTTGATATATTAAAAAAAATGAAGTTACAAAGTAAAACTATTAAACTAACCATTTAAAATAAACTATTATTAAACTATTAAACTAACCATTTAAAATAAACTATTATTAAACTATTAAACTAACCATTTAAAATAAACTATTATTAAACTATTAAACTAACCATTTAAAATAAACTATTATTAAACTATTAAACTAACCATTTAAAATAAACTATTATTAAACTATTAAACTAACCATTTAAAATAAACTATTATTAAACTATTAAACTAACTGATTAATACTTAAACAAACTAATTAACTAACTATTAAACTAATTAATAAATTAATTTTTTTTTATTTCTTTCCTCTTCCTGCCGGGCCTGGCATGGCCTAACGCGTAAGGCGTGCGACTCGTAATCCGAGGGTCGCGGGTTCGCGTCCGCGTCGCGCTAAACATGCTCGCCCGCCAACAGCCGTGGGGGTGTATAATGTTACGGTCAATCCCACTATACGTTGGTAAAAGAGTAGCCCAAGAGTTGGCGGTGGGTGGTGATGACTAGCTGCCTTCCCTCTAGTATTACACTGCTAAATTAGGGACGGCTAGCACAGATAGCCCTCGTGTAGCTTTGTGCGAAATTCCCAAACAAACAAACAAACCTCTTCCTGCCACTCTTAACTAGGGCTTATTTTAAGGGAAGGGCTAAAATTAAAACTATCCCCAAAAATCACACTAGGTCTTATTTTATGGATAGGTCTTATTATCGGAGAAACACGGTAGTTAAAAAAAAGGATCGATAATTTCACGAAGAAATATTAATAAAAATACTTCGTTAAAAGTCTTATTTTTGTGTGAAAACCTTGTAATGTTTAGTGATAGTCTAGCAAATTTTCTGAAGATACACCATATATATATTAGAAGTTACTTGTATGTAAATTAGTTATGGTTACGTCCGATGGGACTAGGTAATGTCCGTAGATAAAGTGTTGTACCACATCACATGTGAGTTTCACATCTTGAATGACACTCTGTTGTACGTTAGGTTGGTCGTCTTTAATATATTGTGCTTCCCTCTTATCTATATTTTATCAAGATATTAAAGTTATACTTCTGAAGATTATGGACACTTATTCCTATGTAGCCTTCTAAATTGCAAAAACGTAAAACTAACTTCAGTGTTGCGTATTTTGTGACTATATACGACTAATAATAGAAATGACTGATGGCTCGATAACACTTAGCTAATCTTAACAAGTGGAACAACACCCCTTTTATGTAACATTCAATGTCTTAGTTTCACAAACAATAACATGTTCTTTTCGATGTTGTACTTGTAATAACAGTGCTATAGATCTCTCGTGACAGGTATGGGTCAAAGGTCATGTCATATCACGTTTGTTGACTCGCACTTAAATTTCATTGAACTATTATTTTATTAATGTATTTTAACAAGTTTGGTATCAAATTGTGGATTATAATTTGTCTTTTAGTATGATACATTAATTTATACCTTTATTTAAAAATAAATATTAAAAAGAAATCCTACACATTAACTTCTGTGTGTCATGCTGTATGTCCAAGTACAAAGTCTGCAGTTTCTTACGAATTAGGAACTCAAATTACTGACAAGCTAGAATATCAACAAATAACCTACAATCTTCCTAGTTTGCTAAGGTATCGCTCATGTACCTATTCCAACACAGACCCTTCTACTCTCTTTCCATATTTGTAAACGCGACCTTATATACTCTTATTTCTGTTTATGATATGTGGGTAATCAATCGAAAGCGCAGAATATCCTTCAACTGTGTTTTTTCTCAGACAGTATCAATTTTTATGACGTCGTACCAGTTTTGAGAAACAAATTTTCAAACTGGTAAGTTCTTATTTTTTAGACCAAAATACAGCTTATTACAAAGTTTGATAAGTTATAATGTTTTACAAAAAGGAAGTTTAAAACGTATTTGTAAATAGGAAAATATATGTGCATATATAGGTAGCGTATTATAACTGAAATGTGACTATATATTATAGCCTGGCATTACTAGGTAGTAAAGGCGCTCGAGTCATAATATGAGGGTCACGGATTCAAATCCTCGTCGCACCAAACATGCTCGCCCTTCAAGCCGTGAAGGCGTTATAATGTGACGTCAATCCCACTATTCGTTGGTAAAAGAATAACCTAAGAGTTGGCAATAATGGTGATG